>NC_029793.2:119879752-119880946 GCF_000816755.2 Arachis ipaensis
AGGATCAACAAAAGCCTCAACAAGGCTTTAATAATGGTGGAAGAAACAGGTTTAGCAATAGCAAGTCTTTTCCATCATCCATTCATCAACAGACAGAGAATTCTGAGCAGAATCCATCTAACTTAGCAAATTTAGTCTCTGATCTATCTAAGGCCACTGTGAGTTTCATGAATGAAACAAGGTCCTCCATTAGAAATTTGGAAGCACAAGTGGGCCAGCTGAGTAAAAGGATCACTGAAATCCCTCCTAGTACTCTCCCAAGTAATACAGAAGAAAATCTAAAAGGAGAGTGCAAGGCCATTGACATAACCATCATGGCCGAATCCAAGGAGGAAGGGGAGGACGTGAATCCCAAGGAGGAAGACCTCCTGGGACGTCCAGTGATCAATAAGGAGCTTCCCTCTGAGGAACCAAAGGAATCTGAGACTCATCTAGAGACCATAGAGATTCCATTAAACCTCCTTATGCCATTCATGAGCTCTAATGAGTATTCCTCTTCTGAAGAGAATGAAGATGTTACTGAGGAACAAGTTACCAAGTACCTTGGTGCAATCATGAAGCTGAATGTCAAATTATTTGGTATTGAGACTTGGGGAGATAAACCTCCCCTGTTCACCAATGAACTAAATGCATTGGATCAACTGAGATTGCCTCAGAAAAAACAGGATCCTGGAAAGTTCCTAATACCTTGTACCATAAGCACCATGACCTTTGAGAAGGCTCTATGTGACCTTGGATCAGGAATAAACCTCATGCCACTCTCTGTAATGGAGAAACTGGGAATCTTTGAGGTACTAGCAGCTAAAATCTCATTAGAGATGGCAGACAATTCCAGAAAACAGGCTTATGGACAAGTAGAAGACGTGTTAGTAAAGGTTGAAGGCCTTTACATCCCTGCTGATTTCATAGTCCTAGATACTGGGAAGGATGAGGATGAATCCATCATCCTTGGAAGACCTTTCCTAGCCACAGCAAGAGCTGTAATTGATGTTGACAGAGGTGAACTAGTCCTTCAATTGAATGAGGACTCCCTTGTGTTTAAAACTCAAGGTCATCCTTCTGTAAACATGGAAAAGAGGCACAGTAAGCTTCTCTCAAAACAGAGTCAACCAGAGCCCTCACAGTCAAACTCTAAGTTTGGTGTTGGGAGGTCTCAACAAAGCTCTGCACATCTGTGAGGCTCCATGAGAGCCC
>NC_029793.2:119881499-119918539 GCF_000816755.2 Arachis ipaensis
TTCTTATTATTGGCTATAAAGGTTGTAATCGGGGTTTAGAAGATGAGAAGCAAGTAATTTAAATGACAAGTAAAGTAAATGGCAATTAAAATAAATAAATACTGTAAGGCAAACTTTTGGCAAGGTAAGAGAAGTCGGAGGTCCAACGTAGTTATCTCTCTCAACTATGATGAAAGTTGAATCTAAACTCCACTTGGTCAACCTTTACTAGGGCAAAGGAAAGTCAGGGGACTAATTAAATTGACCTTTGAATCCTATTTATTTCCTAAGAAAAGGTTGGGATTGTTAAGTTCAGCTCAATTAGCAAGATAACGATTATCAATTATGTTGAGTTTAATAACTGTTGAGTTACTAAATTCTTAACCAGAACCAAAAGGGAAAGAAGTAAAATTGCTGGAATAATAAAAATATCCTTAGATAGGAAGCAATGGCAACTTGAATCAAGAGAACAATCATAAACTGAAAATACCTCAAATATCATTAATTCAAATAACTGTCTGTAACATGGAAGAATTCTTAGATCAAATTATAATAATCAATTCAAATGTTGGAATAAATAAATGTAGAACTAAAATAAAAGAACATTAAAACCTGGATCCAGAGTTACTCTTAAAACAAGAAGAAATCCTAAATCCTAAAAGAGAAAGAGAGAAGATCTCCCTCTCAACTAAATCTAAATCATTGAAAAGTAAAATATGCGAACTCTCTCTGAATGGATGCATTTCCACACTTTATAACCTCTGGTCTATGCTGTCTGTACTTGGATCTGGGCCAAAAAGGGCTTCAGAATTCGCTGGGGGCGTATTCTGTAATTTCTGGTGCGTGGCCTCTGTCATGCGTCCGCGTGGGTCACGCGGGCGCGTCATCTGGAGCTTTTCCTTTCCACGCGGTCGCGTCAGTCATGCGACCGCGTCATGTGCATTCTGCTTAAGGTGCGCAGTCGCGTCAGTCATGCGGCCGCGTCGCTGCTGATTCGTGCTTGGCACGCGATCGCGTCATCCATGCGATCACGTGAATACCTGTTTCCTTCAAGGCTCCGTTTTGCTTTCTCCTTCCATTTTTGTATGTTTCCTTTATCATCCTTTAAGTCATTCTGCCTTAGAAAATCTGAAACTACTCAACACACTAATCACGGCATCGAATGGAAATAAAGGTAATTAAAATAATTAATTTTTTAAAGCTTAGGAAACATGTTTTTCACAATATGACATAATAAGGAAGGGAAGGTAAAACCATGCAATTAATGTGAATAAGTAGGTGAAGAGTTGAATAAATCACTCTAATTAAGCACAAAAGAACTCATGAAATATGGGTTTATCAGACGCCACAACCAAACTCTAAGTTTGGTGTTGAGCTCCCACATCCAAACTCTAAGTTTGGTGTTGGGGAGTCTCAACAATGCTCTGAACATCTGTGAGGCTCCATGAGAGCCCACTGTCAAGCTATTGACATTAAAGAAGCGCTTGTTGGGAGGCAACCCAATTTTTATTTATATAATTTTATTTTTATTGTTATTTCATGTTTTATTAGGTTCATGATCATGTGGAGTCACAAAATAAATATAAAAATTGAAAACGGAATCAAAAACAGCAGAAGAAAAATCACACCCTGGAGGAGGATCTCACTGGCGTTTAAATGCCAGTAAGGAGCATCTGTCTGGCGTTCAACGCCAGAACAAAGCATGTTTCTGGCGTTGAACGCCAGAAACAAGCAGCATCCTGGCGTTCAGACGCCAGAAATGCACAGTGAAGAAGAGCTGGCGCTGAACGCCAGAAACAAGCATCTGGCTGGCGTTCAACGCCAGAAATATGCTGCATCTGGGCGTTGAACGCCCAGAACAAGCATCAGTTCGGCGTTTAAACGCCAGAATTGCATGCAAAGGCATTTTACATGCCTAATTGGTGCAGGGATGCAATTCCTTGACACCTCAGGATCTGTGGACACCACAGGATCATCTCAGCATCTGTGGACCCCACAGGATCCCCACCTACCACCACTCACTCTCTTCCCTCTTCTCAATGTTCATCCTCTCTTCCCAATAAACACTCTTCCCCAAAACTCTTCACCAATCACCTCAATCTCTCTTCACTATCACCACTCCACCACTCACATCCACCCACTCTTCCCCATAAACCTACCTCATAAACCCCACCTACCTTTAAAATTCAAAATCAATTTCCCACCCAAAACCCACCCTTATGGCCGAACCTTACCCCCTCCTCTCCCTATATAAAGCCCTCCATTCTTCCTCATTTTCACACAACACAACCCTCTCTTCTCTTCTTGGCCGAATACACCTCTCCCTCCTCTCCTCCATATTTTCTTCTTCTTCTTCATCTATTCTTTCTTCTCTTGCTCGAGGGCGAGCAATATTCTAAGTTTGGTGTGGTAAAAGCATAAGCTTTTTGTTTTTTCATTACCATTGATGGCACCCAAGATCGGAGAATCCTCTAGAAAAGGGAAAGGGAAGACAAAAGCTTCCACCTCCGAGTCATGGGAGATGGAAAGATTCATCTCCAAAGCTCATCAAGACCACTTCTATGATGTTGTGGCCAAGAAGAAGGTGATCCCCGAGGTCCCTTTCAAACTCAAGAGAAATACGGGCCATTATGATCCATAGCATCATGATTGGAGAAGAGGTGGAGGTTCATGAGATTATACCTCAAAAACTCTACAAGGTAGCTGACAAGTCCTCCACTATGGCAAGGTTAGCTTTTCCCCACCTCAATTGCCATCTATGCAACTCAGCTGGGATTGACATAGAAGGAGACATTCCCATTGAAGAAGAGAAGCCCATCACTAAGAAAAGGATGGAGCAAACAAGAAAGCCCATTCATGGAGCTCAAGAGACGCATGAAGCTCATCACCATGAGATCCCGGAGATGCCTCAAATGCATTTTCCTCCACAAAACTATTGGGAGCAAATCAACACCTCCCTAGGAGAATTAAGTTCCAACATGGGACAATTAAGGGTGGAACATCAAGAGCACTCCATCATCCTTCATGAAATTAGAGAAGATCAAAGAGCAATGAGGGAGGAGCAACAAAGACAAGGAAGAGACATAGAAGATCTCAAGGACATCATTGGTTCCTCAAGAAGGAAGCGCCATCATCACTAAGGTGGACTCATTCCTTGTTCTTAAATTATCTGTTTTTCGTTTTTTTTATGTTAAGTGCTTATCTAAGTTTGTGTCTTATTACATGATCATTAGTATTTAGTAACTATGTCTTAAAGTTATGAATGTCCTATGAATCCATCACCTCTCTTAAATGAAAAATGTTTTTAATTCAAAAGAACAAGAAGTACATGAGTTTCGAATTTATCCTTGAACTTAGTTTAATTATATTGATGTGGTGACAATGCTTCTTGTTTTCTGAATGAATGCTTGAACAGTGCATATGTCTTTTGAAGTTGTTGTTTAAGAATGTTAAATATGTTGGATCTTGAAAGAATGATGATAAGGAGACATGTTATTTGATAATCTGAAAAATCATAAAAATGATTCTTGAAGCAAGAAAAAGCAGCAAAGAACAAAGCTTGCAGAAAAAAAAAGGGGCGAAAAAAAAATAGAAAGAAAAGGAATCTGGTTACTTTTAGGGATATTTTCATTAGTTTTATGTTAAATTCACATTTCTGGATTTTACTATGAGTTTGTGTGTTTTTCTGTGATTTCAGGTATTTTCTGGCTGAAATTGAGGGACTTGAGCAAAAATCAGATTCAGAGGTTGAAGAAGGACTGCTGATGCTGTTGGATTCTGACCTCCCTACACTCAAAGTGGATTTTCTGGAGCTACAGAACTCAAAATGGTGTGCTTCCAATTGCGTTGGAAAGTAGACATCCAGGGCTTTCCAGCAATATATAATATTTCATACTTTGGCCGAGTTTAGATGACGTAAAAGGGCGTTGAACGCCAGTTCTACGCTGCTGTCTGGAGTTAAACGCCAGAAACACGTCACGAACCAGAGTTGAACGCCAGAAACACGTTACAACCTGGCGTTCAACTCAAGAAAGAGCCTCTGCACGTGTAACATTCAATCTCAGCCCAAGCACATACCAAGTGGGCCCCAGAAGTGGATTTATGCATCAATTACTTACTTCTGTAAACCCTAGTAGCTAGTTTAGTATAAATAGGACTTTTTACTATTGTATTAGACATCTTGGGACGTCTGGTTCTTAGATCATGGGGGCTGGCCATTCGACCATGCCTGAACCTTTCACTTATGTATTTTTTAACGGTAGAGTTTCTACACTCCATAGATTAAGGTGTGGAGCTCTGCTGTTCCTCATGAGTTAATGCAAAGTACTACTGTTTCTCTATTCAATTCAACTTATCCCGCTTCTAAGATATTCATTCGCACTTCAACATGAATGTGATGAACGTGACAATCATCATCATTCCCCCACGAACGCGTGCCTGAAAACCACTTCCATTCCACCTTAGATTGGATGATGTTAGTTGTATCGAAGTTGTGAATGAAAAACGATTTATTAAGACGTGCGTACAGAGTTTTTGGCGCCGTTGCCTGAGATCACAATTTCGTGCACCAAAAACGCACCCACGCGTACGCGTGGCTGATACGTAGGCATCACTGGGCTTTTCTCCCATCCACACGTGCACGTGGAGGGATGCGTACACATCACTGTGTTTTGCTGTGTTCCACGCGTGCGCGTGGGCGACGCGCATGCGTGACCCTGTTTTCATCCCAAAGTTAATTTTTTAGTTTTTAAAACCAAATTTCATACTTCTAAGCCTCCGATCTCACCCTTTATGTCTTAAATTATTATGATATGCCTAGCGATGGGAAGAAGCTAGGAAATGTGGTAACTTGTGAATGAAGAAAGGGGAGAATTAATGATAAATGATGATCAAAGAGAATTGTATGAGATACGGAGGATGATGGTGGAAGTGCTTTATATGCCATGAGCCAAAGGGCTGTGATTGTTAATAAATTGGCTAGTTATGGATTGTATTATGAGACGAATGGCTAAGATATTGCCAAATTATGGCTGAGCCATTGTGAATTATGGCTGAGTATGATTGCATATATGCTTATTGAATGAAATGTGAATGTTGCACTTCCACTATCTGAGATACGAGTTTTCCTGGGAGAAAGTAATGGCTAGCCACCATGTGCTCCAGGTGGAGACTCGATACTCTGATCTGCTGACCCTATGTCATAAGTATGGCCAGACACTGTGAAAGTTCCGGATGAGCTCGCGCCCGTGAATGTACACCAGTGAGGGTGTTGGATATGAATTATGATTTATTATTGAGTATAACTCGAGTTAGGGATGCACGACAGAGGGACAGTCCAATGGTTAGCTACCAGAACTTAGGTTGGCTATATAACCGACAAATGATATCATCAGCCATTAGGACAGGCATTCATCATATGCATATTATGTGAATTGTTTGAAATTACCTAATTGACTGCATATTACCTGCTAATTGTCTAAATGTTATATCTTCTTCCTATTTATATATCTCCTTGTATGATATAATTGTATTTGCCATATTATATTACTGCTGGCGGTTGGGAGGTCTGCAGGATTTGGAAAGGGGAATGTTAGTTAGACTAAAGATCTTTAGTCAGTTGCCATTTATGGTTTAGTCTATTTATAAGCTTTGATTTATCTGGTGGAAGTTCTAGGATTGCCTTCGACTTTCCCAGGACATTACATGTTAGATATGTGGGAACTGTTACTATACTGAGAACCTCCGGTTCTCACCCATGTGGATTTTGTAATTTTCAGATGCAGGACGTGAGGCTTCTCGCTGAGGCATGCTGGAGACTTCTTGATAAGCGAAGATCCTTGGTTCTCGGGACTTTATTTTTGGTCTTATGTTTTTACTTAGATACTTTTATCTCCACTAAATAATGTATATATATACTGTTTGACTCCTCTTAGAGGTTGTTTTGGAGAACAGGTTTTGTTAGCTTGTCCTTGGGGTTTCCCTTGGGTTTCTTACTCTATGTTTATGTTTATATAAGTATACTTTTATGCTCGGAACGGTTATCTTTGCAAACTGGGTCTTGAGTCTTGATATTCGTATCTTTGGCACTCTTTTGTTTATGGTTTCGTGTTAGTCTATCTTTTGTCGGTTTTGTTACGTTATCGATCAGAGTGTTGCGATTTTCTATTTAACGGTTTTGTTTTATCCCTTATTTTCAAAGGCTCCTAGTTATAAACATTCTTCACAATACTATATGTACTAAATTTTATTTTTAGAGGTCGTACTACTTCGCCACCTCTATCTTATGACTTAAGCATAAGGCTCTGTGTGGTAGGGTGTTACAGATTCCGTAACCGCATCCTTCCCTTTAACAACTCCTAATTTCTCACCCGAATTACGAGAATTCACACCCAAATCGCGAGCTTCCAATTCAGCCTCTTTTTGAATCTCATGATTGTTGTGTGGCACTAGTGTCGGGGCTTCATTATTTTTTCCGTCATCACCAAAAGAATCACTGTTTCCTTCCAAGGACTCTTTCTCCCTGCACAATAATTTATCATGCCCATACCGTGCACAAGTAGAACAAATCAGCTATAAACTCTTGTACTCCACTTCATGAGTCATACCCTCTACTATAATATGTTTGATTACAGGCAACCCAAGATTAATTTGAACACAAGCTCGGGCATATTTTCCTCTTTCTGCAAGCTTAGTGGCCGAGTCTACTTTCACCGAAACCCCTATTGCAGAAGCAATTCGCAACATTGCTTGTTCCTGGTAATACCAGATTGGAAGTCTCGAAATTCAAATCCATACTAGCGTTGATCCGAAGGATTTTTTACATGGCCTAAAATCCACTTTCCATGACTTTACTGCAACATAGTGACCGTCTATCAACCACGGACTACCAAGAATGACTTTCTCATGATCCGCAGTAATATCAAATTTAACCAAAAAATACCCAAACCCCACATCCAACAAATCAAACCCTCCTTTGATGCACCATACTATCCGAAGCTTATGCATAAGAGCCGTGTAGCCATAATACTTATCCAGCACCTTGATCACGATGGCTTCCTAGACAGCTCTTTGCCTCCTTAATAAAACTAACACTTAGTGGACGAGAATCACCCTGTTTACCTACCGTCGCGATACTATCCCCAGATAAAGACCCTACTAATAACATTTAGAACTAATAAAGTATTTTTATGAATATTATTAATTNNNNGTAATATAATTATTAACTATAAAAAAAGATAACACTTCTTGAAAAAGAATTAAAATTTAAAATAAAAAGATAAACACGTTTTGGAAAAGAATTTAAATTTAAAATGAACAAAATAAAAGAGAGAATCTGGGAAGTTATAGATGTGGTGGGGTGAAATAGAATATTCTGCAATAAAGATAGATTCTTGATAGTTGTTAATCAACTTAACTCTATCTTTCTCTGCTCATATATAATAGAGTCCTTGGGAGTTAATAAATACTGAACCTCATCACATAACTCAACACAACACAACACCACACTTCACATTGTCTTTTATTGCGTTATCCTTTTTCTGTTTGTGTTCGTTACTGGTCCCTCTCCTCACTCTTATAAAAACACAGACACCACTATCATCTTTCTTCATCACTTGTTTTTCTTTTCCCTCATTCACTCCTTACTCATCAGGTACAATCTATCTCATCAATTTTTATATATCTCTTCTTTCTTTTTTCTTATTATACTTTGTTATTATTCTTGTTTTCTTTCATTAGACATGAATTAGCTAATTGTTCTTCACAAGTCTTAATTTATTTAAAATAAAGCAGAAGTTTAAATAAAAATCTAGTGGTTTTTTATGGTCTGACATAATTTGGTATGTATTCACATGAAGCTTGTGAATTTTGATCCCGTTTCCCTATTGCTGGTACTCTTCGTTTGCTTATGATGTTTCTACCTTCCAAACTTGTACAAATTGCAATTCGAATTATTTAAATAAAAAATAAAAAAAATGGCTTCCCCGTTGTCACATGATTTTTGTTTTGCTATAACTTTGGCGATATCACTACAAGAAAATAGAGTTATTTTAACACTTTATTTTTTAACACCATAATTAAATGTCAAAATTAATATATATTTTTGACAAATATCATAAATGTCAAATTTTTTATATTTTCTTGATGAATAATTTGACCGTAAAAAATTACTCCTCAATTTTGATACTCATTTGTTTTTAATTACTCCACTATTTTTCTTCTTCTTTGGGCTCTGTTAATTTTGACATCACACTGCTCTCAGTTTAGGATTATACTACTCATTATTCTTTATCTTCAAAATCTCAATTTATTCTTTAGTTTCAAGATCTCATTTCATTCTTTGTTAAAATATTTTGTTAAAAATATTTTATAGTCAATAAGTGTCAAAATAAATAGTATTTTTGACAATTAATAAGTATCACAAAAAATATATTCTCAAAATTTTCTAACAAATTATTTTTGACAACCAATATTTATCAAAATAAGATTTAAATTTTTTTCACAATCACTTATATGTTAAAAATACTATTTTTGACAAAATTTTTATTAACATATTTTCATAGTTAAAATAGTGTCAAAATTTATTTTTTTGACAAATTTTAATTTTCTTTTACACATTATAACCCTAAAAAATAATCTATATTGTTGTAGTGTATTTTCTGTTTCTACTTTTTCTCCATTCATCTCGGATCTTTTGATTTATTCTATTATATTTAGTGGTGGAACATACACTTTCTGCACATCAGCTTCTATCATTATTTTAACTAAGGGATTAAAATAAATAAAATTGGAATAGATGTAAATAGATTAAAAATAATAAGTAATTTCACCGCCTAAAAAATAGAAAATAATATTTTAAAAAAAACATTTTTTAATCTTCCATTATATACCATAAAAAATTATAAGAAATTGTATTAATTTTTAAGTAATTAATATTAGATAATTTTTTGTAAATTTTTTTATTTTTATTTTTAATTTTTTGTAGACATGCATATCATAACTAGTGGCACTAACAATCATATGATGATACTCATGGTTACACTGTGTTATGCACCTGTGAATCTCCAATCCGTGTTCATAGCCAAGCTGAACCAGCAAAGGTTGCATCATTGTGTTGACCAGTGCCAATGACTCTGTTGAAACCCGTTTCTTTCACATTGACTGCACGTGTCCTATTGTTATTAGAGAAAATATAAGAAAATAATATTTTTTTAAATATGCACATGTTCGTTACTTGTCACCACCCGCACCTTGTATATTTATCATTGAGATGAGAATAGTTGTTTAATTTCACAGTTATACATTAAGCTAATCGATCTTCGTTATTATCAGAAGATGGCTAAGGAACAATTGCAGGTGCTGAATGCACTGGATGTTGCAAAGACACAATGGTACCACTTCACGGCTATTGTGATCGCTGGGATGGGTTTTTTCACCGATGCCTATGACCTCTTTTGCATCTCCCTCGTCACCAAACTCCTTGGCCGCTTGTACTACTACGATGGCTCCAGCAATCCCGGTTCTCTTCCGTCTAACGTCTCCTCTGCCATCAATGGCGTTGCATTCTGCGGCACTCTCGCCGGTCAACTATTCTTCGGTTGGCTGGGCGACAAGATGGGAAGGAAGCGTGTCTACGGAATGACACTCATGCTCATGGTTATTTGTTCCCTTGCCTCTGGACTCTCCTTTGGAAAAGAGCCTAAATCTGTTATGGTCACTCTTTGCTTCTTTAGGTTAGTATAAATAACTTATTATCCTTATTTTTATCTTTATATATTAATTTAAAAATAAATAATTAGTTAAATAATTTGATATATGTAACTAAATTCTCAATTTTTAACTATCAATTTCGATTATCAACTTGTTAGCAAAAAAAAGGTGCATGCAAGTCTCCAATCAAAAACAAATAACCCTAATATCTTATTATTAATAGTTGATTTATTTGTCCTTGTTTTAGGTTCTGGCTTGGGTTTGGGATCGGCGGCGACTATCCTCTCTCTGCAACCATTATGTCTGAGTACGCCAACAAGAAGACACGTGGAGCATTCATCGCGGCAGTCTTTGCCATGCAGGGATTTGGAATCCTTGCAGGTGGCATGGTTGCGATCATAGTTTCGTCCATTTTCAAGGGACTGCACCCTGCTCCGGCCTTTGAGTTCGACCACGTGGGGTCCACCGTGCCAGAAGCCGATTATGTTTGGAGGATAATCTTGATGTTTGGCGCGCTTCCCGCTCTTGCGACGTACTATTGGAGGATGAAGATGCCGGAGACAGCAAGGTATACGGCCTTGGTGGCGAAGAACGCAAAGCAAGCAGCTTCGGACATGTCCAAGGTTCTTGAGGTTGAGATTGAAGCAGAGCAAGAGAAGATTGAGCAGCAAGAAACAGGAGGAGGCAACGATTTTGGATTGTTCTCGAGAGAGTTTGTTAAGCGGCATGGGCTTCACCTTGTTGGAACCGCCACAACTTGGTTCCTTTTGGATATTGCTTACTACAGCCAGAATCTGTTCCAGAAAGATATCTTCAGTGCCATCGGTTGGATCCCACCCGCGAAGACAATGAGCGCAATTGAAGAGGTTTACAAGATTGCGAGAGCACAGACTTTGATTGCACTGTGCAGCACTGTTCCCGGTTACTGGTTCACGGTGGCACTCATTGATAGGGTGGGGAGGTTTTCCATTCAGTTGACGGGGTTCTTCTTCATGACAGTTTTCATGTTTGCATTGGCAATACCTTATCATCATTGGACCTTGAAGGGAAACCAGATTGGCTTTGTTGTGATGTATTCATTGACGTTCTTCTTCGCCAACTTTGGACCCAATGCCACCACTTTTGTGGTCCCTGCTGAGATCTTCCCTGCTAGGCTTAGATCAACATGTCATGGCATCTCAGCAGCTGCAGGCAAAGCTGGAGCTATGGTTGGTGCTTTTGGATTTGTTTACGCTGAGAAAGGAATTGGCATCAGGAACACCCTTATAATCATGGGTGTGGTTAACGTCTGTGGCTTCTTCTTCACATTCTTGGTTCCTGAATCCAAAGGAAAATCACTAGAAGAAATGTCTGGTGAGGTTGAGGACCAACAAGCTGTGGATAATGTTGTTTAAGCTTTAGTTAATAATTATGAATCTTATACATGCATGGTTGATTAGCTTTTACAATATGATTTTAAGACGGTGGTATAGTACATCATGGAGTCTTAGCTTTAATTATTAATTACGGAAAAGTCTAGGAGGAGCAACTTTATTAAAAACATGTAATCAGTAAAAAAAATGAGTTATTGAATAAAATCTTACACTATTAAAATCATCATTGATAGCTATTTGATAGGGGTGACAACACGGGTTGAATCCGTCGGGCCGACCCATTAAACCTGCTAAAAAGGATGGGTCGGGTTAGGATTTGGAGTCCGCCAAATTAAAAAAATTCGGCGCTAATCCGCCAATCCGCCATAAAGTGGGACAGACTAGCATTTTGAACCCATTTTAGTTGGCGGTGTGAGCCGGCGGCGGGACAGGACGGGTTGGGGCGGGCTGGCCCGCTTTGCCATCCCTACTATTTAATGGCTACAAATTACAAAAGTTGCTGACTCCTAGCACTCCTCATTAATTGTTATAGACTTAAAAAAGAAAGTATAAATTCTACCCAATTTTTTTTTAAATAATAAAAAATAAATTATTTTTTTATGACATATTTTATTATTATTGAATAAAATAAGTTAGTTTATCATAGTTAAACTTAGTTTAACCTAAATTTTGTTAACTTAATCAATCAGTATTACTATTTTTACAAATTATAAAAATCACTAAAAAAGTTTTATTTTATAATTTTTTTTATTTTCTTTAATCAATATCATACATCATTTAATTTATTTCAACCACAAAATAAAAAAATAAAAAAAAGACAAAAAAAGAGACATGAAATTTAAAATTCTTAAAACACTTTTTTAATAATTCTCTCTTACTTTTTTTATTCTTTCAAAAATCTTCTTTATTCTTCTTAATAATTAAATTAGGTCCATTAAAAATATTTTAAAACAATGAAACTTATTTTTTTAATAATTTTTATAATTTGTAAAAAAAAGTTATATCATGATTAATGGATTAAATTAACAAAATTTAGATTAGATTAAAAATTAAAATTAACCATAATAAATCAATTTATTTTATTTTATTTAATAATAGTAAGACATGTCACAAGAGATAACTTACCTTTTAGTTTAGAGATGGTTGGATAAAATATATTGATCTATATTGTTAGAATATATTAAAATCAATTAGTATTTATTAGAATTATTCAGCATATTTAAATATTTATTATAGGATATTAAATCTTTATTATTTCGATTGTCTTAACACCTATAAATACTCTTCTATATTGTATCATTATTCTACACAACTTGAATAGTTGAATAGATACAATTATTTTCTCTTCTGCTCTTTCTTACCCTTTCTAACATGGTATCAGAGCCATGGTATCCTCCTTGAAGAGGATATATTATTTTTCTTTTGGTGAAATCACCATATTTTTTACACTTTTTCTCTAATCCATTTTTCTTGTCTTTTATCACTTCTTTGATACTTTTTCACCTCACCGACTAACATATTCTCTCCGCCTTGTGTCTTTCCAAGTCGAATGATCAAATATCATTGTCATCGCTGCTTACCTATTCTTATGGAGAAATCATATAGTTTTCGCTCTCTTTCGATAGTTCCGTCTGCATTTTCTCGTGGCAGTTCCGTCTGTGTTTCGTCTACATTTCTTTATGGCAGTTTCATCTGCGTTTCCTTGTGGCAGTTCCGTTTGTGTTTTCTTGTGGCAGTTCTGTCTGTACTTTCTTGTAACAGTTTCGTGTGTGCTTCCTTTTGGTAGTTTCGTCTGTGCTTCCTTTCGATAGTTCTGTCTGCACCCGTTCCGTTAGTTTATACAATTTTTTTCTTTCTTTATTTCATTGTTTTAAATAAATTTCAAACTCAAAGTTGTCATTTGAGTTTGAGGGGGATGCTAGAATATATTAGAATCAATTAGCATTTATTAGAATTATTTATCATATATGAATATTTATTATAAGATATTACATCTTTATTATTTTAATTCTCTTAACACTTATAAATATCTTTCTATATATATATTGTATCATTTTATACAACTTGAATATACACAATTTTTTTTCACAATTCTCTTTTATCCTTTGTAATACAGACACATCTTTTACACTAGTAAACTTAGAAGAATTTATGCTGATATGTAATTTTCATAGAATTTAGAATTTTCTTAAAAAAATCTCTTGCTTGTATTCACATTTAGAATTAGGTGCTTCTATTCCATTATTTAATTTGAGAGCTACGGGGATATTTATTGTCTTAAAACTTGTTCTTCATCTAATATGTAGGGGGTCACTAGGTTACAGAGTTCAATGTATCTTCTATTGCTTATATTCACATTTAGAATTTGTTTAAAAATCAAATTTTCTTTACATTAGTTGTAAATATAGAGTAGGTAAAGAATTGCAAACATGGAGTGATTGACTGAAAAACTCTACTACTCTTCCCATAAGTAAGAAATTGCACATACTGGTAATGATTGTTTTATAATGTCCTTCATATATATGTTGTTTTAAAGGGTTAAGTACAATTTTAATGTCTAAGGTTGGGACTGAAAATTTTTTTCGTTTTCGATCTTTTTTTTTACTTACAAAATCGTCTCTAAAATTTAATTTATTTTTAAAATTGTTCTTTTTACCAAAATTTTAATTTTTATTACTCCTAATTTAAAAAATATAAAAAGAAAGAAAAAAATAGATTAAAAAAAAGGGGGAAGGAATCACACTAGGGGAGGGGGTTTTCCAGGGAAGAAGAGGGGGAAGGTGGGGCAGAGAAGGGGAAGGAATTCGCCGCCACTGCTACTCGTCGTTCGGTTCTCGCCAGTGCCACTGCTCCTCGTCGTTCAGTCCTTGCCGCCAAATCTAGTCGTTCCTCTTCCTCGCGTTCTACTCCACTGGCAGCGGCATGCACGGCGACGACTTCAACCCACCGTGATGACGACAGTGGCCAGGCTCCCTTACAGCGGCCGCAACATGCACGAACGGTGGCAGCAGTTTCTCCCTTTTCGTGTCGCATCGTCGTATCGTCATTTATCCCCAATTTTGCTTTTGTTTCTGATTTTGATAATAAGATTGTTAATCACATATTTCTGATTATGATTTTGTTAATCCACCAATTTTGATTCTGATTCTGATTTTGTTAATCACATTGTTTTCAATTTTGATTCTTTGTTCTTTTACTTCTGTTACTTCCACATCTGGTTCTGCTTCTATTTCTAATTTTGATGTTTTACTTCTGTTTCTAATTCTGCATTTGATTCTTTGTTCTTTTAATTTTGATGCTTCTGTTACTTCAGTTTCTGCTTCTATGTCTATTTCCAATTTTGCTTCAACTTTTATTTTCAATTCTGCTTATGCTTCTGCTTCATTGTTGTTGCTGAAGAAGGAAAAAAAAAAGAAAAGATGGCTTCATTATCTTTGCTTTTGATTCATTGTTCTTGTGCTTCATTGTTTTTTTTTTTGATTCATTGTTGTTGATTTTATTGTTGTTGTTGCTGGTGATTTTATTGTTTTTGTTATTGTTGATGGAGAAGAACGAAAAAGAAGAATAGAAATGAGGTATTTTGGTGAAGCAGGAGATGAGTATTTTGGTCCGAAAGACGGTTTTAAAAATAAGTTAAACCTTGGGGACAATTTTGTAAGCAAAAAAAGGTTAAAGACAAAAAAAATTTTCAATCCCTACCTTAGGGATCAAAATCGTACTTAACCCTTTTAAAACAACATATGAAAGACATTGTAAAACAATCATTACCAGTATGTTCAGTTTTTTTTTTCTTTTTGTTCATTGAAAAGATACTCCAAACTATCATTTGTCAGTGTAATCTTTTCATTTCATTATCCTATTTCTTATTTTAATTATTCTGATTTCTAATTATAGTTCTCTAAAAATAATGTGAATTCTATAGGGCTTTTTCTTTTCTTCTTCCTACTTGTTTAGAGATGACATCCTATTTTCTCAAATTTTTTAGTTTTTCATAAATAATATTTTACTAAAATTTTGATTTTTTTTTTTGTGCAGCATATCCAAAACTCATAGATTGTACCAACTATATAGGTTAGTTTTATTAAGTTTCAGAATTGTATAAATTGTCTTATCAGCTAAAGAGAGTGGATATGTATTTGTTTCACCTTTGTTTTCTTTCCAAAACCGAGGAAGTTTTCAAAAAAAAAAAGGTTATCCAGGGGGTTTAACAAAATTAGACTGATTTGAATTTTATTTTTTTCAAACTCCATCCCAAAAATGATGCCATTTTTGTATTAAGAAAGAAAAGGAAAAAAAATCCAGAGAAAAGGACAAACTAGTCCCTGACCTTTTGTCCCATGGACATTTTTGTCTTTGATAATTGGAAATTACTTTTAAATCCCTCACCTCTTTAAAAATTGGACGGATTAGTCCCTCCGTCCAAATGCCTCCGTCAAACCCAAAGGAAAAGTCTGACGTGACTCCCGTTCTGCTTACCTGGCATTACGGCTGCCCACGTGGCACATTAGTGGAAGGCAACTTTTGAAAAATGGACAAAGAAGTCCCTCGCTCTCAAAGCTACGTCGTTTTGTGTGCTGCCCTTTATATACACTCTCATCCCTTAACTTATATAGAATACCTATTACACTCACACAGCTATTACAGAATTACAATAAACCCTAAGAATACCAACGGTCAAATGCAAGATTATTTTGTTTCTTCCCCCAAAAAAACCACTATCCAGACTGAGAAGGTTCCGGTGTGTACTCGCTGTCGAAGAGGGAAAACCCTTTAGTGTTGCCTGAGTTGTTGTCTTCGTCACAGAAGGTAAGAATTCGTTGCGCTGCTTAGTAAGTCGATTGTCAGGTTCAATGGTTATGAAAGTATGAAAATTGTTTGTGAAAGGAATGTACGTGCATGTTGATAATGTTGAAAAAAAAAGTATGTGGGTTTTTCCTGTGAAACTGATCCAATGTTAGGGCAAAGAAAGTTTCTTGGCTGATTTCTGTTTCTTTTTTTGAAGAACATTGCTTTTTGAGTGTATAGTTAGTGCTTGTTTGAGCGTCATTATCTTGATAAAAAAATATATTTTTTCAATGAAAAAAGATTTTTTTTTATTTTTTAGCGTGTTTGTCAAATTTCTAGTAGTAAAAGTAAAAGCACTAGAAAAATAAAAAAAACATCTTTTTTGAGAAGTTGTAATTTACATCTTTTTTTAAAAGATCTTTTTTCCTTAAAAAAAGATGTTTTTCATATAATAAATAAACAAAAAGTACTTTTATATTGTTATACCCAAACATAATTGATAGATAAAAAGATTTTTTTACATGAGATACCCAAACATAAAATTACTTTTACTTTTTCATAAGATCTTTTAAAAAAAGATAACTCAAAAAAAGATCTTTTCTTAGAATCTCACCCAAACAAGCCCTTAGTCGATCATAGATTTTTGTTTTTTTTTTTCCAGATGATTGATGTGTTTGTGGTGCTAGTTTTCCACCATGGAGGTAGTTTTGTAAGAACAAGTAATGGTTCCCTTATTTATCAAAATGGAAAGGTAGAGAAATTTTCCAAAATGGACCTGGATTTTGTGAATTTTGGGGACTTGATCTCACTGTTTAAGGGCTTGGGGTACCAATCATACAAGGCAGTTTATTGGAATGATCCAATAAGTGCTGATGTTGAGTCGGGGTTGCACATTTTGACAGGAGATGTAGGGATTAATGCCATGCGAGAGAATAAAATGAAGAATGCAGAGACGAATGAGTTTTACCTATACTTTGACCACCCTGTTGATGAGCCTAAGATTGTGGAGGATGATGAAAACCAAATTAAGAGTCCTGTGTTAGAAGAGATTCAGAGTTCATCTTCAGATGATGGGTACGAGAGTACGGATGATGAGCCATACAAACCTCCACCACCCAGATTTGAAAGTGACAGTGACAAAGGTGATAATAGTGCTGATGACAAAGTAGGCAAGAGGAGGAGAGTAAGTAAGGGAAAGACAAAAATTGTGTCTCCAAATAATCCATCTGCAAAGAAGCCACCTGCAAAGAAGACAGGTAAAAGAGGTAATGCCAAATGCCCATCACTGAAACTGTGTGATGCACATTTGGAAAAATTTTATAAATCGGTTTAAGGATTTGCATATTTGGGAGGTGGTTTGGGACTGTGCTAAATGCACCACCATACTAGAATTCAAAGAACAGATGGAGAAGCTCAAAGGAATTAATCAGGGTCTGTGGAAATACCTATCAAAGTTTGAGCTAGCTACTTGCACTACCAAAAATACGGGAGTTACCAATGGGAAGGTACCCACGAACGACAAACAGTGGCAAAGTTCAATAACCATGGTAACCAATTGCAACGTATTATATCTCTGTGGCCAAATTTTGCGGAGTTTTCCGACGTTCTCGTTTGTCCGTGGCCAATTTGAGATGGATTTTCTCATTTGCCACAGACCCAGTGATCACCGTGACAAAATGGAACGATGTCCACTTCCAATTCCGCGCTTAATTTGGTCATTCCCTCCAACCCTTTCAAAATATTTTTATGCAGTTCATCTTTTTCTTAAATTTAAACCGTAATTAACCTCAGATAAATATTAGGGTGCAGATTTTTTTCAAGAATCCTAATAGTTGGTTTCTTCTCCCTCCTTCCAAGTGATGCCACTGAGAATTTCTAAGGTATGTTAATTATTTAATTTTAGATGCGGTTCATGATTTATAATTTTCACCCATTCTGCCAAAGTGGTTAATTTTCGCTTCTTGATTAAATAGTAATTTCTCAGTGTGGTTATGTTGTTCATTAGCGGTATAAAAATTAGATGCGGATCATGATTTGCAATTTCACTCTTTCTTTCATTTTTACCATGCATATTTTTCCTGTCGATGTTCTTTCTGGCCAAATGCAATTTATTCTTTCCTATTTATTTATGGTGGTTATGTTTGTATTTATTACCCTTTTATTCTTTATTATTTATTTATGCTGGAATTAAATTTTGATTCTATTTGACATGCATACTTGATGGATTTTTTTCATTATAAATTATTAAAAATATTTATTTTCACCGAACCCACTTTTGATCTTTATTTTCGTCGTAACCCCCGACGAACTCTATAATATATATAGAGTTCGCTGCACCCCTAGCAAAATCTATACAAATTTTCCCCCATAAATGGCCCTAACACAACGAGGCTGAGCACCCAACTTTGTTCTCGACAATCATTTTTGTAAACCCCGCTAAAATTAGTGAATAATTAGTCAATAAATTGAATTTTAATTAGAAAAATTAAAAATGTAAATCTAATATCAAAATAGGATAGAGCTATTCAAAACGAGAATTTTGACACCAATTTCGAAAAATTTGGCCCAAAATTGGCCGGATGGGCCGAACCAGTTAAACTGGGCCCAAATCGAGCCTGTAGGTCCAACCAGACCCATAACTTAAAATGGGCAGAAGCACCTCCTTTCCCATTCAGCTTATAAATACGCCGAAACAGCAAGGGGGAGAGGAGAGCTCCCTAATCCTCACTCCCACTTCCATCCGCCATAACTTCTCCATTCGAGCTCCGATCGCCGTACCGTTTGCAGCCACGCATCCAGCACGTCGAGCTCTACGTTTCTATCAGATCAATTTCACAGGTAAGCCACAATCTCATATCAGATTCTCTACCCCCTTTTGATTTGTGAAATTGAGCCCTGTAATGAGATTTTGCCAAATTTGGTGTTCTAGGTTTGATTTAGCTTGCAGAGCTTATCAGGTTTGAGTTACTTTGAGCGTGGATAAGTTGACGAAACCAAAATCCTATCTAAAATTATGAATTTGTGCATTAGAGATTGAGTTGGCTATATATATGTGTTATATATTTGTATTAGGTGGTGTGTTGTAATTGGAACTTGGAATTGTGGACATTTAGAGGCTAGGTGGAGGATCGGATTGGTGCTAAAGCCTTGGTATTTGTTTTGA
Organism: Arachis ipaensis; assembly: GCF_000816755.2. Classification (NCBI taxonomy): domain Eukaryota; kingdom Viridiplantae; phylum Streptophyta; class Magnoliopsida; order Fabales; family Fabaceae; genus Arachis; species Arachis ipaensis. Next base: position 119,900,508 of record NC_029793.2, read on the forward strand.
GTTGTGTGGGCCGTGTATAGCATGAGTGGCTGCCTTGGATCAAGCAGATCAAACGTGGTGATCGGCCAAGGTATGGTTTAGGTTTCGCGCATTTAATATGTATGGCTCTGTGAAAACTTAGGCTAGAGAACTATATGATAAGTTGAAGTGGTTAAATGTGTTAAAATGATTAGACTTTATGATATTGATGGATAAATATATATATATATATATTACTTGTATAATAGGCGTGGCTCATTAAGCCAGGTGTCGCTCTCACGTTAATTTGGAATAAAATAATGAAAAAGTAGTAACCTAAAGGTAAAGCTTATTCTTTCTGTCTCTGCGCTGCTCCTTCTCTCTCGCTTCTAAGTTTCTCACTCTTTCTCTCTCTCCTCCTTCCTTCATCGTGTCAGTGTCTCAATCTCTCTATGGATCTCCTTCTTCCTAGTAAAAACCAACAAAACCGTCTGCTTCAAAACCATCACCGACGGATGATCTGTGGATTACATCCGTCTCTCGGTTATCTACTCTCTCTTTCTGGAGATTGCTACTTAGATTCTCTCCCACTCTTAATCCCAAACCCTACCTCTTCACCTCCATTTTGCATCTTCAGGTTTGTACGTCTCTTCAATCTTCGCCAATTTCTCCTGTCATTGTTCCGAAATCACCAATCCCTATGATCCCCACCTAAAACACTAACCCTAGCAGCTGGAATTCGTTGTCTGAAAGCACAGAGGAGGAGAACGTGGTGGAGGCAGCAGACCTCTCCAAAATCCCCAACCCACAGAGACATAACATGCGAGATGGACTATAATGGGGCGGAGGACGGCTCGAGACTTCTCCTTCTGAGGCAGTGACTCTCCCTCCCAAACGCAGCAGCATTGGAATGATCACACCAAGAGGGCGATGAGGAGTCAAAGAGGCGAGATGGATTATAACGGGGTGGAGGAGGGCTCGACGGGAACGGAGTTCTTCCTCTGATGTGGTGAGTGTGACCTCTGGCCTATGTGTTCTCTCTCTCCGTGGCCGACTTCCTCTTAAGGGTTTTTTGAGTTGGTTCACCTCTCTTTCTTCTCTGATTCTCCATTCCATTCCATTCCATTCCTCCTTTTCCATTCTCACTCTCAGGCACACAACACATCCAAACCCCAAACCCAACCCGCAAAATTCTAGGGTTTGTGTTTGTGGTTCCATAATGTCTCAGAACGGGAAGCTCATGCCCAATCTCGACCAGCACAGCACCAAGCTCCTCAACCTCACTGTTCTTCAGTGCATCGACCCCTTCGTCAAGGAAATCCTCATCACCGCTGCACACGTCACCTTCTACGAGTTCAACATTGACCTCTCCCAATGGGTTCGTTCCGTTATAATCTCCTTCCTTTCATCGATGCCATTCTCCATCTTTCTCTCTAACGCTTTCTCTCTCTTCTTTCTGCGATTACCATTTGTAGAGCTGCAAGGACGTCGAGGGATCCCTCTTCGTTGTCAAAAGGTCTACTTTTTGTTCCTTTCCCTTCATCATATCGCAACAATTCATGAATTCCATGATCCGATTGCTTTTTGTTTGATTTTTTCAGGAACACGCAACCGCGATTTCAGTTTATTGTGATGAACCGTCGCAATATTGGTTAGTTAGTCTTTCTGCTTTTGTTTTTTTGTCGTCAACAAACTTCTTTTAATTATTTTATAGAAAGAATTTCGCCTTTTTTTTCCTTTTTGAGGCAATCGGGCATGGTTTGGTGCGATGGTTGTTGGAAATTTAGTATTGCGAGTATCATTTCTCATTTTCTCATTTTGGGTTCTTGTCGGTAACGCAATTAAGATTTTTTTTCATATGCTTCCTGGTCCGAGGTAGAGCACGATTTTAGTTATTAGTTGTGATCTTGCCCCTAATATTGTAGGATTTGGGCTTAGGTATTGGCTATTGGAATTCCACCATAGTTGTTATGTTGCACTCAATATTGTGAGTACAGTGAAATTAGTAATTATGCAAGCTGTAAATATAAGCGTTGTAGACATTATTTTGTGGGTGAGGTATATACTTTGCTGCTATGTACATGGTGGTTGAGAACTTCCAAATATCCCTATATTTAGCCCTGGTCTGTCTGCATAAGCAGAAAATTTGGTGGATAATCTTTTGGGGGATTTCGAGTATGAAGTTCAAGTTCCTTATCTATTATATAGAAATGCTGCTCAAGAAGTGAATGGCATCTGGTTCTATAATGCACGTGAATGTGAAGAGGTTGCAAATCTTTTTAACAGGTAATGAAACATGGAAATGCCGAGTTACACATAGATAGTTTGCAATTTTTTTAATTATTATAATCGATATTGTGACTTATGCCTTAGTCTTACAGCAAAATTTTTCTCCAATTTGTATTATTTTCATGCAATTGTGTTATTCACCTAAAATTGGCTGGTTTTCAGGATCCTTAATGCATATGCTAAGGTGCCTCCAAAGTCATGAGAAAGTTGACAGAAAAGATAAAAGTGAGCTGATTTTGAAGGTTGAGACTTGTCTGTATTGAGTTGAATAAGTTTCACATCAGGCCCATGTGTTAATAGTAGCACTTAGAAGTGCAACTTCTTACAACTTTGTATAAATTACCAACTGAGAAGCTGTTGACAGCTGTCTATAACTAACTACAAATAACAGACCAGGTTAACTTACCCTGACAGTTAACTTCTAAAACAAAACACATAAACTAAGATGGAAAGACCCCTATGTACTATTGGTTTACATTTTTTATTTTATCTTGGGTGAGCTTAACTTGCATGCAAGGTCTAATGACTAGGCCATGTTATGACATGGTTATCTTAATTTTTTTGGTTGGGAGAGGTGATAAGATCATTTGTCTGTTTGATTCCATTCTTTAATCAATTGTTTTCAACATGTATAAATTGAGATGTTAATTTGAGATGTTAATGGTTTTAAAATTATCCACTCATGCCTATCCGGTAAATGTAGGTTTTCTCATTTTTAGATCCTCCCAATCTATGCAAAGCTGTGCCAGTGTTTGTACGCAGTGGAGCCCCCGATGAGCATAATCACGGGTACTCCATTTAGATTTCTTGCATGATTTTATAAGTAAGGATATATTGTGTGTTAGAAATTTCTTTATGTATCCCTTACAACTATTATCCACATGGAAAATTTTAAAATTGGGTCTTATCTTCTGCCTGCTTATATTATGTCTTAGTTAATGTAAAAAGCCATTTCTCCAGTAATAAAGGGGTTAGTTTCTTTTGTTTCTTCCTCTACTATTCTAACTTTTAAGGCCTTAATTGTTTTTCATCTGAATCTAGCTATTTGTGTCTCATATTCGAAGCCAATGATTGGTAACTTGATTGGCATGGAAGATCAATATTGTTTGAGTTTTGTAGAAAGAAAAAGTTTTGTCTTGCCAATCCATGAATATATCATGGAAGTAGGTATGTGAGGGTTTTGGGTTCATTTAATTTAAGTTTATTTTGGAATCTGTTATTGCTGTTTGTTCTTTTATTTCTGAGCATGATGTTCGTATGGTTTTGTTAATTTTTGTTGTTGGCCGCAGATGGTGAGAAAAAAAATTGATGTCATGACAGATCTGTATCATTATGTTGTGTATAATTCACCTTACCTTTGGTTTTCTTAAGGATTTTTTGTTAAAAAATAAAAATATATTGCTGCTTGGGTTAAAAAAAAGGGAAGTTTAATTGTTTTGAATTCTGAGCTGATTTGATAAGAAATTTTGGATTAAATTTACTATTATATTTTTCAATGTGTGTTTTTACATAACTTCTCTGGAACTTATATTTTCAATAAATTATTGATAGAGATTTAGTAGCTCTTATTTTTTTGGAGACTATCTCGTGTATAATTGACTTTAGCCTTGGTTTCCTTAAGGATTATTTCTTAAAAATAAAAATATATTGCTGCTTGGGTTTAAAAAAGAAAGTTTAATTTTTTTTAGTCTGAACTCATTTGATGACATATTTTGGATTAATTTTACTGTTTTCTCATCTGTGAGATGTTAAGTTTTGGATTAACTTTAACTGTTTATGTGATATCTTCAGATCTGTATTATTGTCAAAACCTGAGAAAAAATAAATTGATGTCATGACAGATTTGTATCATTATCTTGTGTATAATTGACTTCGGCTTTGCTTTGCTTAAGGATTTTATCTTAAAAATAAAAATACCTTGCTGCTTGATTCGAAAAAAAAGTGGAGAATTATAATTTTTAAATGTGAGCTGACTTGATGAGCATCTTTGGATTAAGTTTACTGTTTTTTCATATGTGATGTGTTAAACATGTATTTTTTAGTTGGTGTCATTGTGCCTTTTTTTGTCTTATAGGTGCGTTACACTTTCTTCTAAATCTATATGAATTTCTTGTTGTTTTAGCTCTAATGCTTTTGACATATGGTTATGCTTATTGATCTCTTACTGTCTTTTTGAAGTTGATATTTCATTGATGGGTTATTGTCTTATTTATTTTAATTTTTCTAATAGTGGTTTTATATCCTTTAAATTTGAGAGTATTACTATTATATTTTTCAAAATGTGTTTTTGGCATGTTTTAAAATCTTGATTTAAATTTTGACATAACTTCTCTGGAACTTATATTTTCAATAGATTATTGACAGAGATTTAGTAGTTCTTATTTATTTGGAGACTATCTCGTGTATAATTGACCTTAGTCTTGGTTTCCTTAAGGATTTTTTTTCTTAAAAATAAAAAAAATATTGCTGCTTGGGTTATAAAAAAAAGTTTATTTTTTTAAAATTCTGAACTCATTTGATAAGATGTTTTGGATTAATTTTACTATTTTCTCATCTGTGAGGTGTTAAATTTTGGATTAAGATTAACTGTTTATGTGATATCTTTAGATCTGTATTATTGTCATAACTTGAAAAAAAATAAACTGATGTCATGACAGTTTTGTATCATTGTTTTTTATATAATTGACTTCAGCTTTGCTTTGCTTAAGAATTTTATCCTAAAAATAAAAATACCTTGCTGCTTGGTTTGAAAAAAAAAAGTAGAGAATTATAATTTTTAAATGTGAACTGACTTCATGAGCATCTTTGGATTACGTTTACTGTTTTTTCATATGAGATGTGTTAAGCGTGTATTTTTTGGTTGGTGTCATTGTGCCTTCTTTTGTCTTATAGGTGTGTTTTCACTTTCTTCTAAATCTATATGAATTTCCTGTTGTTTTAACTCCAATGCTTATGGCATATTGTTATGCTTATTGATCTCTTGCTGTAATTTTGAAGTTGGCATTTTATTGATGGGTTATTGTCTTTTTTATTTTAATTTTTCTAATAGTGGTTTTATATTGTTTAAATTTGAGAGTATTACTATTATATTTTTTAAAATGTGTTTTTGGCATGTTTTAAAATCTTGATTTAAATTTTTACATAACTTCTCTAGAACTTATATTTTCAATAAATTATTGACAGATATTTAGTAGTTCTTATTTTTTTGGAGACTATCTCGTGTATAATTGACTTTAGCCTTGGTTTCCTTAAGAATTTTTTTTTAAAAGAAAAATATATTATTGCTTGGGTTAAAAAAAAGCAAGTTTATTTTTTTTAAATTCTGAACTCATTTGATGTGATGTTTTGGATTAATTTTACTGTTTTCTCATCTGTGAGGTGTTAAATTTTGGATTAACTTCAACTGTTTATGTGATATCTTCAGATTTGTATTATTGTCATAACCTGAGAAAAAAATAAACTGATGTCATGAAAAAAATAAACTGACGTCATGACAGATTTGTATCATTCTCTTGTGTATAATTGACTTCAGCTTTGCTTTGCTTAAGGATTTTATCTTAAAAATATAAATACCTTGCTACTTGGTTTGAAAAAAAAAAGTGGAGAATTATAATTTTTAAATATGAACTGACTTGATGAGCATCTTTGGATTAAGTTTACCGTTTTTTCCATATGTGATGTGTTAAACGTGTAATTTTTGGTTGGTGTCATTGTGCCTTTTTTTGTCTTATAGGTGCATTTTCACTTTCTTCTAAATCTATATGAATTTCATGTTGTTTTAGCTCCAATGCTTTTGGCATATTGTTATGCTTATTGATCTCTTCCTGTAATTTTGAAGTTGGCATTTCATTGATGGGTTATTGTCTTATTTATTTTAATTTTTCTAATAGTGATTTTATATCGTTTAAATTTGAGAGTATTACTATTATATTTTTCAACATGTATTTTTGGCATGTTTTAAAATCTTAATTTAAATTTTTACATAACTTCTCTAGAACTTATATTTTCAATAAGTTATTAACAAATATTTAGTAGTCCTTATTTTTTTGGAGACTATCTCGTATATAATTGACTTCAGGTTTGGTTTTCATAAGGATTTTTTTTTCTTAAAAATAAAAATATATTGCTGCTTGGGTTAAAAAAAAGTAAGTTTATTTTTTTTTTTTAAATTTTGAACTCATTTGATGAGATCTTTTGGATTAACTTTACTGTGAGGTGTTAAATTTTGGATTAACTTTAACTGTTTATGTGATGTCTTCAGATTTGTATTGTTATCATAACCTAAGAAAAAAATAAACTGATGTCATGATAAATCTGTATCATTATCTTTTGATATATGGTTATGCTTATTGATCTGTTGTGTTCTTAGGATTTTATTTGATGTGTTTTGAGTAAATACACATGAACTAACTATTTTTTGTTTTTTTCCCCTTTTATATTGGGGTCTGATCACGCTGGTCCCAGGGTGCCTCTCTTGCTCTCGCTCTGTAACAAGGTACTCTTTATCCTGTAATTTGGACTCACGTTGTGTGAAAAAAAATAATGGTGTCACATGATAAATTCTTTATCCTAAAGCTGAAGGTTATAATCGTGTTTTCTAGGATTTATTTGATTGTCTTTCAAGCAAATGTTAAGTTAGTATTATTTTTTATTGTGATCTGTTGGTATATGAAGGTGTTTAAAAGATCAATTGAGGATCCTTGCTGCATTATGATATGAGATTGCAGCACAGTTCTTCTGGACAAGGAAATGGGCTCAGAAAGTTTGCAACTTAAGTTAAATAATTTCTCTTTCTGCCTTTTTTTTTGTATAGAAATTATGTTTAATTTGTTCCTTTTTGTGGTTTTAATTTGTTATTTGAGATAATGCATATTTTAATATACATATTTATTATTTCCAAAATGTAAATAGTCTAAGGAAAACATGAACTCAACTTGCTTAATTAAGAGGCCTGCTTAAAGTAAAAGTATAATATGGGAGCTCACAAACTAGATACCTTATGCATCCATCCAAGGGACCATTTTTGGCAAACTAGACCCTTTTAAGTGTGGTTCAACTCTTTTGTACCTTTTTTTTTATTTTTCAATCATATCTTTTGAAGTCATTTTAATCATAGATAAAGCTGGTATGGAATCTTGCATCATATTTACCCTTTTATATTTGAAATTGATTAAGTCAAGAATCTAATTTCCTTTAACTTATGCTAAACATATTCCAAGAAAAATATGACAACACAGTTAAAGAATGCCCAAAAGCATTAGATATGAATCCAGTGTACATTAAAGCTTTAGTAAGAAGAGGAAAAGCTCATGAAAAGCTTGAACATTTTGAAGAAACCATTCCTGGTAAGTTCAAATCTTATATTAGGGGTTATTTTACTTTAAGCAAGACTTGAACTTTATTCTCTTTTGCACAGTAAGGGGGGTAAGTGTAGTTTCTCAAACTGGAAAGGTGCCACTGTTATGTGGTATTTGCCAACCTAGGGAAAGCCAGTATGAGTATCATTATGCATTCCTTATTTTTTGGATCTTAATGAAGAAGTACATGTTCTGCATACTGGTGCCATTCAGGTTTTTTTTTTCCTTTTCGCATCATTGAGTTCATTCATACCATAATTTTTTCACTTCACTAATTTTAGTTATTTTTTCAAATATCAATTGATAGATATGAAAAAGATCTTAAAAATTGATCCTTCAAATGATCAAGCTAGGAAGGCAATCAGACGAGTTGAGCCACTTGCTGCAGAAAAGCGGGAAATGATGAAGAGATGATTGGCAAGTTTCTGTTATCATCTTTATCTTGGATTTCAATTATAATTGCTATTGTATTATGTACTTTGCGTAGAATAGTGCATGGGCATTATATCCTTACATGACCTTGATTTTTCATGCATACATTTATAATTTGTTACCCAAATATGATGCTCTTTTCTTTATTTCTTCTTGCTGCTGCAAAATTACCATGAATGACGGAAAAACATCCTATCTTGGTTTCTATGTATTTATTGGCACATTCATCTAGCTTTTTCGTCCATCCGTAAGATTTATTTGCAATCTTGTGGTTGAAATTGGCTAAGTCCATATGTTTGTTTAGTCAGATGAAACTCTTTTTGAAATAAATTATTTTATCAAAGGAATTTATGGATGCCTTATTGTGATATTTCTAAGCATGGGATACTTAGGTGATAGAAAGATATACTATTATTTTATCAAAGAAATTTATTTATAATTTCTTCCTTCATTCTTCCGAAATCACCAATTCCTTGGGATGGATGCTGTTGGTGTAAATTCTTCTTTTGTATGCCTTCTGAAACTCCTTCCTTTCTTATTTTTGGTTTGCCTTAGTCACTAAACAAGAAGATGAAGAATATTTTGGAATTCAAAACTTAGTCCATGAAATTTCACTAAACAGTGAATTTCAATTTTGAATTAACATAGGCAATAATTTTACTTTAGTTGTTTCAATCTGAAATTTCTGGTATTATACTATCGGATAAATATTGAATTATTGAATGTTGCTTTGTTGTCGTTATTTTTCTAATAGTTTTTCAGCTATTTACAATTCAATAATTGAAAATGCTATGTAAATTGAGTCGGTTCACATTATCTCCTTAAGTTTCTCTAATTTCTGTGAGAAATATTTTATCCCACTTTATAGAGACGAATCTCAGGTTCTAGATTTGTTGAGTTGTATTTTTAAACGTTGTTTAGAAGTTTTGTTACTATTCTTTGTTTTATTTTCTGTCTTTTTCTCTCTTTTTTATGTTTTTATTTGCTTTGTTTTTTATTTTGGAGATACTCATCAAATTTTATTTGAGTTTCATTTGTGATATTAAATCACTTGTGGTATGAATTTTAGTTTCACTTTAATAGAAGACCAGAAATTTATTTTAGTTTCACAACCAAATTGAGTGTCAAATTCACATTTGTGCCTTTTTTTTCTCGGTTGAAAGTCAAAATTACCTGGGAATTATTTATGTACAAGTGTACACCAATTGATTTTTATTGGTAAACTATTTAAAATACTTTTTTTTTATTTTGTATCCCATCGTCTTAAATTATCAAGGATCTGTTTGCTAGGAAAAACGAGCTGCTTGATGAAGTTAATAGATATTTCTCTTTGCGTATGTTTACTTAAAATAGGTTTATATTTTCTGTTTAGCTATCGAGCTTATGTTGATATTTTTCTGAGAAGTTTGAGTCTTTGATTCTGTTCTCTTATTTTTTTTTAAAATAAAATTAGTAAAAAATATATATTCTTATTTGTTACTCTCTTTTGTTTATACGTTCATTCATTGATTGTATATCTTTTTTTTTTTTTGAGCACAATTTTTGAACTTTATTGATGGCCACTTTGTTTTTTGGTATTTCACTACATAGATAGATAATTATCTTGTGTGTATCTTCATTGGGAATATGATATATTTTCCATTGGAAATATAATTATATAGGAAGCCTAATCAAATAATGATGTCTATACTAAAAGGTGTCCTCATCTAAGTCTACCACTCCTAAATCTATGCATAGGTTTTCTTTTTATTTTTAGTTCTCGCTTTTCTCTAGGTGTTACCTCATGTTGTCTTTGTTATCTCTCTCTTCTCTCTCATCCTCTTCTCATCCCATCCTCTCTTCTCCTATTAACTTACAATTTATATAGAAGATAACTTAGGGTTAATATAGCTTACCATTTATACACCTTATTTGTGTATCAATTGTTGTTAGCTTAGGTCCTATATATAGGATTATTTAGTGGGGCCCGCAAATATCTTTCGATTGATATCTAAGGTCAATCAATATCAATATCTTTCAAATATCTATCTTGCTTCTTTTTTTCCCTCTCAAAATAAGGGTTCTATGGATTTCGAAATTCAAATTACTCAATTGATTTGTGTTTATAAATAAAGACAGAACCCATTGATCATGGCAGATTTTTCTCACATTCATGTTGCTGTTGTATGTGTTTCTTAGTTGCTGTTTGATTGACTGAAATTTGTTTTCTCTTTCATCCCTTTAATTGTATTTCAATATGACAACTGCCATGGATATGGTTAATAAGATTAATCCTGAGAAGGAAGCATGGAACCTCAAAGTTAGGGTGATTAGGCTTTGGACTGTTCCGACTTTCACTGGTCAGCTTCTCCCAAATTCCATGGAGATGATTTTGGTTGATGAATCTGTGAGTTATAGTGGTCTAAATCTACTAAAAATTTTTGGCTATTTGTTTTTTGTATTTAGATGTATTTCTCCTTGCCTTTTTTATATCGAGGTCTGAAATTTTGTTTCATTTAAATTTGATTTTTTGTTTATTCGATTTGTCATTTATCAGATTTTTAGTATAATTTATGTTGATTGGTAGGGGTGCAAGATACAAGCTACTGTTCGGAAGACTATGATTTACAGGTTCAAACAACTTCTCTCCGAGATGGTCGAGTATATGTAATGAAGCTCTTCTCTGTTGTGCCAAACCAAGGATCTTATAAGGCCACTAGGCATCAGTTTAAGTTGATTTTCCAATTCAGGACCACTGTCAGGGATGTTATCTGTGATTTTATTCCAAAATCTGCTCTTACAATCTCTCCATTCACTGAACTTTTGAAAACCAAAGAGGATTCTGATTTCTTAGTTGGTATGTTGTGCTATTTGCTCATACTTTTTTTTGTCTGGAATGATTGCAGTCTTGTTTCTTTCTGATTTGTAGAATGTTGCTTTGTTGTCATTATTTTCTAATAGTTTTTTTTAATATTTATTTCAGATGTTGTGGGTCTGTTGGTCTCTGTGTCAGAAGAGAAAGAATATGATAAAGATGGAAAGAAGATGAAGATGGCTATGATGGAACTTGCTGAAAATGAGTTAGCGTTCTTTAATTTCTACATCTTCCTCTTATTGGGATTCTTTTTTGTTTTCGGTGTGTTTGTATAGTCAAGTTTCTAATACTGTAGGTGATTTTGTTGGTTGTTTTCAGTCACAGGATTCAGTGTGCCTTATTTGGTGAATATGTTGATGAACTTAATCGATTTCTGTCTTCTGGGTATGCTGAACAGCCAGTTGTGGTTTTACAACTTGCCAAAGTTAAGGTTTTTAGAGGTTTGTATCATGTAAATTTCATTTCAGGTGTGTCAGTTATCCAAGTTCACTTGGTTTTACCACTATATTCCTGTAACCAATGTATCTATTTTTTTTTCAGGTAGAGTTAAACTTCAGAATGTTATGTTTGCATCAAAGCTTGGATTTAATCTTGACATCCCAGAGGTGGCAGCTTTTCAGAAAAGGTATATTTGTACATGTAGTTTTTGTTGTGTTTTTTGTTGTTGTTGCTGTCATTGTTTACTTATTTAAGTTGGTGCTGTATTTGTTAATAATTCTATTCCACATGGAGTTAGTGCATCCCAACCCATTGGCATTGTTGGATCTGGAAAAAATATCAGAATAGAAGAAGACTTTATGAAGCTCACACCTAGGTGTACTGTGAAGTCGCTTGATGATAACAACTGGGTTGGAACCACTTTAATTTCTTTTTATCATCTTTACTCTTGATAATTTGTGTTAAATTTTCTTTTTCTATTCGTTAGTAAAAACTGCTTTGTTTTGGAACGATATTAATCCTTTTGTCCTCTTTTGTACTTGAAAATACTATGCTGTTAGTATTTGTTTTAGTTTTTCAGTTTTAGTTTGCATTACAACTATCTTTGGTTATAATGTCTTAACATTTATAGACCTGGTCTTATATTTTTAGGCTGGAACTTTTGTTGTACTAGCGAAGATAGCTGAAATAGTTGAGGATAGTCCTTGGTGGTGCTCTGCTTGTGTGTGTGGCAGAGGTGTTCAAGTAGAATCTGGGATTTACTTTTGTCAATTTTGTAACATCCATGTTACAAATGTGACTCCTAGGTATAAATATTTTACAATGCTTCCTTTGTGTTTTGTTAAATAGTGAATTATTTCTGCGTAGTTGTTAACCTTAGGCCAGTATTTATGTGCATCTTAAAAAAATTCAGGTTTAAAGTGAAGGTGTTGGTTGAGGATTCCACTGGTATTTCTATTTTTGTCCTCTTTGATTGTGAGGCAAGTTACCTACTGAATAAGACTTGTGCCCAGCTGTTTGAACAACATCTTAAGGATATTGATGTAAGTTAATCGAATGCTATATTCTTTTTATGTGCTGAGTTTATTGTTAAAGAGTTTTCTTATCCTTCGGTTTCTACCGATTCATTTTTTCTGTTGTGTCTGTTTTATATTGTTCGTAGGTTGTGTTTGGCACACAGTCTCCTATATTCCAAGAAATTGTTGGAAAAACTATGCTGTTCAAGGTTCTTAGTAGGCCTGTTGGGATGGAGAAATTCAAAGGGACCTATCCAGTGAGGCGTGTTTGTGATGATGCTGCAATAGTTGGAATGTTTGAGCTCTCTGGTTCAGATTTGAGTCCTGAAAATGTATAAAACGGAATTCGCACCTATTGTTTCATTTTAATAAATTCTTTCTTAAATTTTTCATTTTTTGGTTGTTCCACCTTTATTCATGTCTTATATCGGATGTGCTTTGTATTATCCAAGGTTGGGTTTATACCAAAAGGAGAAGGATCATTTGGGAAACCCTCTAAGGTTACCAAATCACCGAATTTAGGATTGACTCCTTCCAGCTGCTCTAAGCTCTTTGCTGGTTTGCCTCAATGTATCCAAAAGGAATCAAGTGTTGTTGACTTGGGAGACGATGAAGATGCTAAGGTTCTATGCTTCGAGTTTCTTCTATTATTTTTTCTGTATTACTTTTCACCCTTTTTTTAATTGTGTTTAAATTAAACCTAATATGTTGTGTCATTTAATAGTGTCCTCTCCTCAAGAGAAAGTCTGCTGATGCTGTGGTGGATAAGTTAAATGAAGTGGATAGTTCTGAAAATTCATGTGATAAAGTTGATGAAAGTGAAGAGGTGAGTAGTGTTGCCATTTTTTTTGACAGGGCGCTTAATTTTATGATCAAGTTCGTTTGACTAGAAGTCATTAATTATCCCTCTAATTAGGTTTTTTCATGCAATTCTTTACACTAGGAGTATGTGGTTGGCGTTAATCGAGGCTCTGTTGATGCTGAGAAAGATGTGAAGCCTTCGTTGAAGAGGTTGAGAAGATCTTTGAGGCTGCAATTTGATGAAGCTAATGAGTCTTGTGGCTCTGGGAATGACGGCTCCTCTGGACATAGGGTTAATTGAGGTGGCTGCCCATGGCAGTTAACTAGAGCTACTGATTAGGACTAATCTAGGGCATTAGGTAATTTGGTTGTGTCCATGTAATAGCATTTGATGCATTAGATTGTAGTGGATGAGAATATTGTGTGTTTTCATGTTTTATATAATTTGTTTGGGTTGTTTTTTGGGCATCTTTCTCATGTAATAGATTAAGTGCTAGGGTGTGGACACAATATCATTAGCCACTAGGCAAATTAGCTATTTAGCCCTTTATTTTTGTACTTATTTCTTTGAAATTCAATATAATGCAGTAGCTCTTTTATGATATAGAAATCTCTCCTTCCACAATTTAGTTTATTCCTTAACTTATGTGGTTTTGCCAAGTGAATGTATGGTATTTAGATGACTGAATATTCATGTGTTGTTGAATTGATTTGTACTTTCTTATCTGTGTTATTATACCCCACTTGAATTTTAGTTGGATATGTTTAACATTTAGTTATTTATTGTTTGTAATCTAAAATTGATGAGTGAGTTGTTTCTCTTGGAATCGGTAATGTATTTAGGAGTTGGTTGTGTGTGTGTGTGTTTTTTTTGTTAGTGGTATTTTTATTTTAAAAATTTTTTATGTCTTGCAGGTCACATTCTTAACTTTATTAGAAAACAAGACATTTATTTTAATTTCATTTATGATGCTAAGTTAGTTTCTAATCTTTGAATTATTGATGTTGTATTTCTTATTGGGGATTTAATTCAGTAAATTAATAATGTTGATGCTCTGCCTTTTTTTTCACCATGTTCTCTAGACTGGAACTCTTTATCTCTTATATTTCTACCTGTTAAATGATATATCTTTATTCATTTAATGTAAAAAAACTGTTGTGATTAAAAGTGGAAAATTCTATAAAATTCTCTCTGGTGTGATATCAATTGATGGTTTCCGTAATTTGTATCTTAAAGATACGTCATGTGTATTGTTACTACTCTTTAATTTGTTCTCTTTCTGTATCTTTGATTTTTTGGGTTTGATATTCTATTCTTTTTTTTTTCTCTGTATATTCAGATATTGATTTCTTTATTATTCTATTGTCAGAATGAAGAATTTCACTTGGATGCATCCGATTTTTTGTACAAATTGATAGGGAAAAATTGGTATTCATGGTTGATCCCCAGCCCGTTGAGAGTGACACAATATGCCCTGCGTATAATGTTTTTAAAGTTTCTACATATGAGTTTATGTTAAAGTTGATTGAACGAGTTGAGAATCGTGTTTTGAATGCGGTTAGTTTAGTTTTCTCTATTGACTTCCAAGATATTTTTTAATAAGTGTTTGCTCACTTTTTTAGTATTATGCGTAACAATGATATTGTCTTCTCTATCAAAACATGTATAATTAGTGTGCTATTGTTTCGGCTTCAAATGTGGCTTCTATTGAAGACCCTGTTTCACATATTTCTGGTTCAGTATTACCTACGGTAAGTTTTCATCTCTACGTTATATTTCCGACCATTATTCTTTGATATCGCATTTTTTGTAGAACTGGTTCTTTATTGCTTAAGTGTTTCTTCTTTTATTAAATTTCAGTAAATTTAACAGATTTCATTTTTGTCACAAATCTGTTCGTGTGGTGAATGAAATTGTTTGCAACAAGAGATTGGCATCCCCATACCGTGATGTACCAAGATCTACAAAGCAAAAACTTGAAGATGCCTTTTCTAGGAGTATAGATGAAACTTGGAATGATAATAAGAAGGCATCATCATCTATGAATATTTAGGATCAGATTCAACTGTTGCTAATGTGATTTGCCTAGAATGTTCAGTTACAATGTGTGATTTAGTTTCTTTGTGTTAAAGATATGGTGTTGTAGTTTTCTTGAATTGGGTTGTTGTAAGTTGGCTAGACTTAGATATTCTGTTAACATTTTACTTGTTGAACTTCTAAATTCAGATGTTTTCTTTTAGTTGAGTAACCTACAATTTCAGTTGTAACTTTATTAGTACAGAGTGGAGTTTATGTTCTAACTAAGAATTTTTAGTATATGACTTGCGGAATTGATGCATGCATTTCTAACAGGTGGTTTGGGAGAAGCATTTCTCCTAAAGAATTAAGGTAAATATTTTGTCCTTTTCCTTTGGTCTTATATCAACTATATCTGATCATTTGTAATTTATTAGGGTTTTTTGGATATTTTTCCTGTATATATGAATTAACTATTCTTTTTTCCTTTTTATATCGGTATCCGAGTACACTGATTTCAAAGTGTTGTTTGTGGTGGAGTTACTGGAATTGATGGAGTTGGTTGTGTTAGGAGAATTACTTGAATTTGAGAACTGAGGTGAATAAATTAGTGACTTACGTATGTGTATGAAATTTCCTTTAATTATATTGGTTTTGGTTCTTATTTATGTTAATCTTCTTAATTGTGTTGTTTATATTTTTAAGTTGTATTTGTTGTTGCATAATTTATAAAGTTGAACAAGATACAACGTTCTGTGAGACAGGATTTCTATAGCCAATTCTAATATGTGCTCATCAAAATTAATGTTTTGAAAAGCAATGATACTTATGCAAACAATGAAGAGTTAGAAAATATACTTATGTATTGAGTGGTAATAGAGTAAATAAATCTGTTACGTTTAGTTAAGAATTGAATAACAAAAGTACTTTTTATTAACATAAAAAGTGACAATCCAAGAACACTGAAAAAACAAATCCAAAAATATATATATATATATATATATATATATATGCTAGTATAATGATGGTGGATGGAGGATTTATGATCATGGCAATATAATGATATGGTTGAGGTTGAGTGGTGTTTATTTGAATTTGTTGGTATTGATATAATGAATAATGATGTGATGATGGTTGGAGAGTTTATGATGATGACAATATGTGTATGTAGAATAATATGTTAGTTCGTGATTAAAGCTTGTAAAGTTGGATTGAAATGAGATGTTAATGAGCTAAGGAAATGATAGGATTGCAAGGATTGTTGTGCTATTGTTGAGGGTAAATATATTGATGGTTATGAATGAATTTTGAAAAGAAAATGAGGTTTGAAGTTTTTGAAAAACTTGGTTTTTGACAGAACTTCAGCGGTTCATAACTGGAGCCTCAAATTTTGCTTGGAAGTGGAATTTGTTTCAACTCAAAGATGGTTTTGCAAGCTTTTGAATAGTATAAATTTTGTGAAAAACAGAATTTTGTAGCAAAAGTTATGAACGTCGGAAGTTTAGGTGTGAATTATGTATTATGCAGGTGCATATAACAGCTTTCTGGGTAAACTGTGTTTTTTTTTAACAACGTACGCCCACGCGTACGCGTGGCATCGAATTTTAAACTGCGCATGCACGAGTAGCCCATGCGTGTGCGTGATGAGCCAACATGCATGACCACGCGTACGCATGACCCACGCGTACGCGTGACATGATGTTCTCACTACGCGTACGCATGGTAAGGGAATGTGCGGGCGTGCTACCTTTTTATACTCCCACTCGTACGCGTGGCCCCTGTTTCCTACAAAACTGGATTTTTGTGTTTTAAACCAGATTTTAGACTTCTAAACCTCTATTTTCATCCTTTTATCCATAAAGTATAATACTAAGTCTAGTAGCTAGTTGAAGCTAGGAAAATAAGGTAACTTGGGGATAAAGAAAGAGGTAAACATGATGAGTTATAAGAAAGAGATGTGGATGTTAAATGAAGTTATGAAGCCATGGTTTTGATGTTATATAATAATTTTGAATATTAAACGGCTTATGAAATGATGATATCTGAGATAGGAGTTTCCCTGGGTAATAGAACCGTGGCTTGCCACCACGTGTTCTAGGTCGAAACTCGATACTCTGTTGACCCTACATCGTAAGGGTGACCGGGCACGTATAAATTCCCGGAAATGGATATCCCTCATTGAGTGATATATAAATAAATGAATGATTAAATGATGAACGAATGAGAAATCTATGCATAGATTCATGGGGATGCGCAATGAGGGACAGTCTAAGGTTTTCGAACTTGTCAGGTTAGCTGGATAATTGACATATGAGTCTCATAAGCCATAGGACAGGCATACATCATGTGCATTTGTTTATTTTTTCTGCTATACATTACCTGGGATTGCCTAACTGAATATATATATCATGCTACCTGTTATATTTGCTACTTGCACTATCTGTTTCCTACTTGTGCGTGACATTGTTTGATTTCTTGTCTCTGCTGAATCAATGGTGATGGAGGAGCGGAGGAAGGGTGGATTTGTTTGATATTAATGTTAGGATTTAGAGTAGGCAGGTTTAGAACTTTTAGGTCACCTAACCCCTCTTATGGCTTCTGCTTAGAGTTTAAGTTTTATAATTGTATGCTGGAGTTCTAGGATTTCCTCTGGCATTCCTAGGACCTTATATATTATGTGCGTGGCACCTTTACCATGCTGAGAACCTCCGGTTCTCACCCCATACTGTGTTTTTATTTTCAAATGCAGGTCGAGAGGCTCCTTGCTAGGCGTCTGGATTCCTGAAGCGGAGTAGTCTTTGGGTTATTTTGAGTTTCAGTTTGTATATATATATGTACTTAGCTTTCTCTCTAAGAAACTTGATTATTAT
>NC_029793.2:119918562-119928861 GCF_000816755.2 Arachis ipaensis
GGGATATTTGTATATATATATATATATATATATATATATATATATATATATATATATTCTCCGGCCAGCCTTGGCTTCACAGGCTGAGCCAGGAGCTAGTTTCATTGTATTCTTGGCTCTCTTTTCACTATTTCATTTATTCATATCTGTAACCTTTAGGTTTCTTAGCATGCAAGTAATTCCGTTCTCTGAGTGATGCACTTTTTATTTTGTGATTTTGCTTTATCCGTTTTTCAAGGCTCCTAGTATATGATATTTTCCCCTATTATATGTATGTATTTACTGGTTAGAGGTCCGTAACATCACACTACCTCTGTTCTACGACTTAAGTGTAAAGCTCTGTGTAGTAAGGTGTTACAATTTTGGTTGTTGATCATTTTGTTTTTTTACAATGGCAAGAAATCCACTGTTATCCATTTATAACAATGGAGAAATGGTGTATGATGAGGATGATTCTATCATTTTTAGATCGAACCAACCAATATTTATCCATCTGACAGCAGAAATCAGTTGTTTATAGCTGTTAAAGAATCTGGTATTACTTTCCGTGGAGATGCAAGAGACAAAGAAGGTGAAGAAAATCTACTACAGATATCCAACCGAAATAGATGGTAAATTAATTTATAAAAGGTATGTCACAACTGTGTTGTCTCTACTGGTGGTATATTTATGTGAACACGCCTGTGATAAAAATGTTATGGTATTTTGAATCAGGTATCGTCTGCACGACGATGAGGACGTACGTCTTATACGATCTTGGCACAACTGCTGGGCAAATGTTCATCTGTTGGAGTTAGCTGTGTTCTTTGTCGATTTGGGTGGCCGAGGATTGTCTGCGGATACTGTCGATGATAGTCCGTTGAGTGGGCCTGTTAGACGAAATATTAGGCGAACAATGGTGGGTCTGAATATGGCTCTTGAAGGTAGTCAAGAAGGGTCTAATGTTGAAGTCGACAATGCTGAGGTGGATGACGGCCTTGAAAGTCACGAGGGTTCCGCTGTTAGGGATCTGATGATGGATCAGTATGAAGTTAACCCCGATGATGGAGACGATGCCAAAGAAGAACCATCCAAAATTCCTAACGATGGTGACGATGAAGAAGAGATGAACTATTATGGTGATAGACAAATTGCCCTGACATAGCCTGCTATTTTGCAACTGTATGACCGCCCGGACTACTTCTCTAGGTTGAATCTCGAGGCAATGATGTCCGATTGGTCCTTTACCTAGGGAGGCCCTAAAGATGATCCAAGGAATGAGTTCGAGGTTGGACAACATTTTCGGAACAAGGAAGAAGTCATGTTGGCTGTTAAGATGTACAACATCAGGAGGGCTGTGGAGTACAAAATAGTAAACAGTGACCGGTGGAGGTATAATGCACAGTGTATCCAATTTGGACCGAGTTGTAATTGGAGCATACACATATCATATCACCGTAAGATAGAAAAGTGGGAGGTGAGGAGATACATAGGTCCTCACAAATGCATGCAAACTTCGATGGGGCAAGACCATCGTTGGTTGGATTCGAAGGTGATTGCGCATCACAGCTCAGTTATATTAAACACATAATATAATATATAAACAAAGGACTATTGCAGAAAATAAAAAATAAATACCTCTCAACAAGCGGAAATCGACGAGTATCAAATCCATCCAGACGTAGCAGGGGAATACGGTGGTAGGCCTAAGACAATAGCAGGCTAACGCAACCACCTAGGTTGCGCGCACCATGCTCTGTGGCGCGGCACATCTGGCAGTACATCCAAGCCAATACAGCCGATCCCCACGACAACCTACCACATGCATCAAGGTCCTCCAGCAGGGGGAACCACCTGATGTGCACCCGAGAGTCAGATGCATCTCGGAATAGAATAGCCCCTATCAGCTGCATAATGTAGCCTCTTGTGTACCTCAGGAAGTGCACCTTAGTGGCGTCCTGCTCTAGCTCTCCGCAGACAGTGTTAAGGAACCACGTCAGCTTGACAATCCACTTCGTCTGTGACTGTCTGTCCTCCAGGCCAGGCACAACATCCAGTAACTGCTGACAAAAGTCCTCAATGGTCCGTCCTTGATGGTGCTGCTTCCAACTACCCATGCACCCACTCACATGATCACTGTCGATCATGAGTCCCAGCTGATACTCCACGTCCTGCAGTGTGATGGTCATCTCCCCGCATGCTAGATGAAAGGTGTGGGACTCAGGCCTCCACCTCTCTAACAACGCCAAAGCAAGTGGCCAATCATGCTCGAACTCAACCATATAGGCCACATACTCAAACTCGGCTCATCTGAGATATGGCCTAATCGCCTCCGGTGGCCTCGTCATCAAATTCTGCCTGGTGCGCAAGATTCGAGGCGCCTACCAAATGGAAAGGTAAAATTAAAAAAACAAAAAACAAAAAAATAGCGTCAACTCTAAATAGCACAAGTTCACTGTTCAATAATTAAAGAAAGACAAACGACAATGATATCATCATACCACTCGATCAACTCTGCCAGCAATGTGCTCGGCCTGATCTAATCTGTAGAGGGTCCCCTCGTATCCCAATAACTGTTGCTCCATCTAACCACAACCAATTTAAACAAAATAACATGTACTTATCAGCATTTGTTTCACATGAATGGGATTTGTAAACAAACGTATTTGATAAATACTAGTTATCTATCTCACTTTCACTAAAACCCTAGGCAACCCTAACCTATTAATCACTTAACCCTATATTCTAACTTAATTTTATTAAGATTTGACTAACAACTTAAACCAATTTTTCTTACTAAACTAACTAAGAAATAGACTAACAACTTATACTAATTCACATGTTAAAAACAATCAACAACTACGGAATAACATGAAATAAGTAAACAGTAACTCTAATTATAATTAGCATGCAACCACTATCTAAGAAATAATAGGTATCTCTAACTAATCTGAGAAAAATTACTCAAACTAACATATTAATTACTAACCTCAGACTGCTGATGCTGTGAATAACGAACTTCTTGAATGCCAGAATATAGAAAGTTCTAACAGAATAAAATGGGAGAAGGTTTAGAAAGAAAAGGACAAGGGACAATGGTCCCACTTTGTATTATAATGTGCCGAACTTTGCATAGAGTTCGCCGGTGGGTGCGGCGAACTCTATAATATATATAGAGTTCGTCGGGGTACGACGAACTCCATAATTTATATGGAGTTCGCCGGCGGTACGGCGAATTTTCTCTAATTTAAAAAAAAATGTGCATTCCTATAAATAAAGATCAAAAGTGAGTTTAGTGAAAATAAATATTTTTAATAATTTATAATGGAAAAAAATCCCATACTTGAGAGTACAGATACAATAGTCACTACAATCATCATCAAATTATTAGAAGAGAATTCAATGCTACAATAATAATGATCCATGTTATATATGTTAAAATTATAAGAAGAGTACAAAAGAGTACAAAAAGAAACTAATTTTATAAATTAGTTGTGACTAAAAATCACTTTTTACATTAGTTATATTTTTTTCATATATATGATGGATCATTATTGTAACGTTGAATTCTCTTTCAATAGTTTGGTGATGATTGTTATTACTCTTGTGTTTGTATTCTTAAGTATGTAAATCAAAATTTAACTCCACCATAACTAAATAGTAAAAAATAAAAAGGTAAGAAATACAAATAATAAAGAACATGCAAAATTTATTTATGGTCAGGTTTTAATTCTGTCTTGAATTTCATCTTTAACTCTTAGTTTTGATGGCTACTTCTATATACAATGATAGTATGTTAGTATAATTTAACTCCTTCTGATAAGGAGCATGATTTGAATTGGGGTGTGAAGTGAATGAGAACTAATTTTTTGTTAGTATATTCCAATGATTTTTCAATCTTTTATTTGTTTATATGAATCTGATTAATTGTCCTAATTATAAAAAATATGACTAATTATGCTTTTAAATCTTGATGTATTTATTACTATTTAGGTCACACAAAATGACAATCGCACGACCTTGCAGAAAAGATTCAACCTGGATTACTGTATTTGTTACTATTTAGGTCACACAAAATGACAATCACACGACCTTGCAGAAAAGATTCAACCAGGATTACTATGGAAGAGCGTGACTTGCTTGAATGCTGTGGAAGCATCAAGTTTGCATCGGAGATGGCTTCTGCTTCTCCATTCTCCTCGTTGTAACACGCACTCGATGTGGCCTCCGATATTTGGTGTAACAAGATTAATATGCATTCTTGGTTGATAGCACTCAATGCTCACACCAATATCTGTGAAAAGTCGCCCTTCTCACATGCATTCTACACTAGTACCCCATCTTCTACTATGGATTCTAGTATAGAGGTTTGTTGCCTTTAATATTCTATTTGCGCTTTGTTATCCAATTTAACATGATGTTACCATTTAATAATTCTCTATAGTTATTCAGTCTGGTTGAAAACTTGTAGGAGATATATGCACTTAGCATGCAGTATCTGCAAAGGCATGAGTTTCCATATTTTACTACTTCTTCTGACTGGGATGCGGATGTTATATTAATGGATCTAAAGGTAACACAGATAAATTGTTATTTCCTTTTTACTATTTCCAAAATTGTTTGCTAGCACTTGTATATAACACTGTAGATAAATCAGTGCATTTTTTATCTATATAGACAAGAGTTAAAGCCAAGCCAGCATGTGAGTTTGAGTGGGCACATCGAAAACAATTTATCATCATAGAGCAACACATTGCAAAGTTTTTTCAAAAGAAAGGATATGTTCGCTCTACAACTGAATCACCAGAAATTCAGGTTGTGGTAAAGGATTTTGATCTCAACAAGAAGCCATTCTGGAAGGAGGATTTGGATCCTGTTGCTCGTGAGAAAGCTAGACGATTTTGTGAAATTTGGTATCCAGGAGAATATTATGTCTGATGTGCTTCTAGTTTAGTTTCATTGAACATAACCCCACTATATTATTAGCTCTCTTAGTTTCCTGTTCCGATTTTATCTAGGCTTAGCCTTTCTGTTTAATGTTACATTTGGTTTTTAGCTGAACATGATATTTGATCATCACTGTATGATGTACTGAAATTTCCAATTCAATTTACAATGTTGTTTTATGCTTTGTTTTCTGCTTTGATTTATTTTCCATGTGAACATTTTTATTTATACTTGGTATTAATAGTAATATTGTTAATTCCATAAACAAAAATCGTATATAACATTAATAAATTTAAAATCTTTATTATCCACCGGTGAGTGTAATAAAAAATTTGCAGGGCCCAGTCTTGCACAGCACCAAACTTAAACCACCAAAGTAGAGAAGAACATCATTTGCAAAGTGCCAACACAGATTTTATGTGAAAACAGATCAACAGATTCTAAAGTATAATGTTGTAGTCTTGGTATTTGAAATACAAATTAGAACGTCATTGTGATCAGAGTGGATTCATTTTTCTCTATATTGTAACTCTAGCAACGTGATCACTGTCTCAACTAATCAAATTCACATCATATTGTTAAATTCAGTGTGGCTAAATATAGATGTCCATGTTCTGTACATTACTAGCCAGAGAGTACTAATTTATTGTTAATACCGTAGGTAGTGATGTTTATCACATTTTTCATCAATGTTTTATCTTTCAATTTTACATTGACATGCACTCTGAATAAGGCATTTTTATTTCCACAAACTACTAGATTTGAAGATAGTATCACAGCTCTAATAAGCTCTAAACAAAAGTAACAAATGTTTGGAACAAAAAATTCATAATGGGCACAAAGGTAAAAGTCACCTTAAACATGATCATGCTGGCAAAATTGGTAAATGTTGTAAACATGACATAGTAAACTGCTGATATGACAGTTGTGTTGAAAGTGTCCAATGCCTGCAAAGGTTTCCAGATTAAACTAACAGCATTACAGCTTACATAGAAATGCTCTTATCACAAACTACTAACTCAACAAACCTATTTTTACTTCATAGACAGAATGCCAAAATGAGGTGAAGTTCTGTCATGAGTCCAGTGGAGATACTAGAATAAGTAAGATGCATGCCATTCCTAGAGTATTGCATCTCAAGTTGTATTCATCCGGGACAAATCAATTGTAATTGGGAAAAAACACTACAAAGCCTCTTGTTTAAAACTTCTCAAAATGCTATATACTGAATTACACAATGAAAGCGTGGTCATTTGGCTAGTGATATCATGACAGAAGCCTGAAAGAGGGAGAATGCATAATATTTTTTATTTTAGAAACAGCAGAGATGACTTTATTTCTAATTCTCCAATAATCAGCAAACAGAATACATTACATCACTACTAAATATGATTCCAAAGATTACCTTGTTCACGTAGTTAATTTGTAAAAGACAGCATCCTAACACAATCATTGTAAAAAACCAGCTTGGAAATTACTAGAATTTATTTGTGCCTTCAAATGTAAGCTTCAAAGCTATTCCTACTGCTTTCATGCTCATAACCAATAGTATGCAACAAAAAAGCAACTATGATAATTTTTACAAGAATCGCATGTGCAAATGCATAAGCTGCAAAATTGGTTATTCCCCCAATGATCACTGCAAAAATTTAGACATCTATACAGAATTAGTTGAGAAAATTCCCTAAGATTAGTGACATGTGAAAAATAATTACAGAACACTAAGAGATAAAATGGACAATTTTCTCGATAAAATGCCTCAACTAAGTATTTATCCAATACATGATAGATTCATGTAAGGGGGTCTAAGATAGTTGTGTACACTTCAGAAGAGACGCTTTATTGTTTTGTGACCCTGAAAAACTTAACACGTGCCAATTATGTTTTTCCCTCTTCCGGTCTTTCCCCTTACTTTTGAGAGTAAAAAAGGGGCAGTGTCATTTTACAAAAGCTCATCAAAGAGTTACGTGAATCCTTAGTGCAACAGAGTTTATGAAAACACCAGTAATGTATTTCCTTTTTAATTAAAGATATTTCAACAATTAGAAATGCTTCTAAAGACCAAAGAAAGCTGAAACTTGTGAAGCTTAATTGCACATGCCATGATTGTAAACCTTAATTGCACCTGTCCTGATTGCAGAGACTACTGGAACAACGGAAAAGCCACCAAAAGCTTCTAACAAAAGATTTTGTTCAAACCCACTCTTCCTTAAGGATGAAAAAGCTTCCGGAAAGGTCCATCCTTCCTATATTTGGAGGCTTCAGTTAAAGCCAAGAATCGCTTGAACCCTGTGGTGGCAGCTCCTGGTCCAAGCGCGACGGCCCTAGTTATTACAGACTCCCGAGATGCCATGAATCCAGCGACAGAGGGATTAGGCACCACCAGAGCCACTGGGGAATCCTGGACAATTTCATGTGTAATACGTGTTTGCTTAATTCCAGGCCCAAATTCTAATTTGAATTTAAGAAAAATTACGAAAAAGTAAAAGAAGAACAAGAGGAAGAACAACTTGAATTTGAAGACCAAAGGCCGCTCAAGATGCATACCTTAGTCGATTGCAGATTTATCAGTGGTCATGGCTTGTTAGTTGGCTTTCCTCTTCTCATTCCAGGCATCCTGTTTTGATAAGAAACAAGGGTGGGAAAAATTAAGAAGTGGGTGCCCAGAAATAAAAGAGATGAACCATAAAAGGCTAAAACAATTTGGTGTTTGCTTTGAGGCCTTTCGAATTTATGTTTTTAAAAGATTAAGTATTCAGGTTCAAAACAAATAACAATAAGATAAAAGAAAAAATAAAATAGATAATAAATAAGATAGATTTTAGATAAGAGATTAAGATTGAAATGGCCAAGATAAGATATGTGAATAGACTTAGTCATCTATTTAACAGAGTTGAGTAACTAATTCCTAAACTTGTGCAGTTTACAGTGTTATATAAGGGCTGATATTTTCAATCATTCATAAAATTTTATTATACAATACTTCCTTACCGTTGGTTTATTCATACGTCATTAGTATTATTTCTTCAATTTCATTCCCATGAGTTTAGCATCTTTTTTGTTGCAACCGAGAAAAAAGAATAGAAAAGATAGAGTAATACCCCAAATAGGTCCACAAAGAATTCATGGTCGGACAGATTTGTCCCCAATAAAATTTAACTAAAATTTTGACCTGGCGTTTTTAGTTATACACCAGATATGTCCCCATGGCAGTTTGACCCGGTCAGAATGTCCTACGTAGAGGTTAACGAGCTGACGTATCAGGTTAACTACCACGTGTCACCTCCAGGACAATTTAGTCTCCATCCAAGCTGGACAAAATGACATCATATTGGATCATGAGACGAACGACGTCATTTTGTGGAGGACAAATTTGTCCCCACCATGGAAGGCAGCGTTATGAAACGGCGACGTTTTAAATGGGGGACCAATCTGCCCAATGATTATGCTTCTATAGGGACCTATTTGTCTGATAACCTAATGTTTGGAGACCTATCTGACATATAATTGGTGACATTACCTTCAAATATATTCATTATTTTTTCTGTTTCATTGAAAATACAAGCTGATGTATCTGGACCTGGTAGCTTGAAAAATTCTAATCCTCCCTCTCATGACACTCAAATTGAAGATTCTCCTTCAGATGTCATAAAAAAATGTCTTAGGCAATCCCAAAGTATGCTAATTTTGAATGACTTAATGCATATGTTGAAATCTATTTGAAACATCCTCATAATAATTTTGTTAATTCTAGGCTCAGCAACTTTTTAGACATCCAAAGCAAACAGTAATCAGGTCCAACAACGCTTAGAAGAGTGTTAGTGCTGAGACCATGGCAGCTGCAACCAGTGGCACAGCATCTAAATTGTTTAAATTTATTCCAACACTAGGATTGAAGTAGTCTACGAAGAAATGATGCTTTTAAGGATTCCAACACCATATTTTGTTATGTTGGAAGAAATAGACCTTTTGTTATTTGGGTTGGTTTGGTTTAGTCTATATTGAAGGAAATAAATCTTCTTTTGTGTGATTTGGTTTATGTTACTACTGAACTTAGCTACTTGTGTGGTTATAATATTTTGATTATTAGTTATGTAACCATTTTGATAAATGGATGAAACAAACCAAAAGCAATGTGTTTTTTTTTATACTATTTCACCACAATTGATTTCATGCATATCCATCTAAATATAATGAGACATTTCAATCTAACAATTTAATAATCAACACAGATTAAAACTTGCCTAAACAGCTACCACATACATACAAAACACAACTACAACTACCAATACCCCCAATTATTATACCCCTAAACAAAGCAAAAATAGTATGCTTCTTCACAACTTGGCTATCCTCATTCTTCTTCAACAACAGATTCTCCAACTGCTTCACTCTCTCTTCCAAGCCATCGTTCAACATACTCATTAAGTCATTCAAAATTAGCATACTTTGGAATTGCTTAAGACATTTTTGGTGTGGCATGTGAAGGAGAATCTTCAATTTGAGTGTCATGAGAGGGAGGATTAAAATTTTGCAAGCTACTAGGTCGAGATACTTCAGCTTGTGTTTTCAATGAAACCAAAAAAGGACAATGAATATAGTTGAGGGTAATGCCACCAATTATAGGTCAGATAGGTCCCCAAACATTAGGTTATCAGACAAATAGGTCCCCTCGAATAGGCAGATAGGTCCCCCATTTAAAACATTGCTGTTTCGCAACTCTGCCTTCCATGATGGGGACGAATTTGTCCTCCACAAAACGACATCGTTCACCTCATGATCCAATACGACGTCTTTTTGTCCAACTTGGATGGGGACCAAATTGTCCTGGAGGTGACATGTGGCAGTTAACCTGACATGTCAGCCCGTTAACCTCCACGTAGGATGTCCTGACCGAGTCAAACTACCATGGGGACGTATCTGGTGTATAACTAAAAACGTTAGGGTCAAAATTTTAGTTAAATTTTGTTGGGGACAAATCTGTTCGACCGTGAATTTTTTGAAGACCTATTTGGAGTATTACTCGAAAAGATAAGATTAAGGAGATCAAAGGACAACAAGTAAGTCTTTAATTGTTGATAACCTGTTTCGTTATCTTCTTATTTTTAAAATCATTAAAACAAACTAATTAATAGTTATAAATGTCTTTATCTTCTAATTTTTTTAATCACTAAAACATACTATATCGTTATTCTACTATGTATTTATCTTCTTCTTTTTTTATCATCATTAAAACATATTAATTAATAGTTATAAATGCCACCAAATTTTTCTATATATGTGAATAACCTGCATTCTAATGTTAATACGAGCAAAAATAAATTTAATGTTTTAGTATTTTTATGAATTTGCATTTTAAAGTTTTTTTTACTC
>NC_029793.2:119928940-119941445 GCF_000816755.2 Arachis ipaensis
TTTCATAGCATACAAAAAGGACAAATTTTCAATCCGAAATTCTACTAAATTATTAACAGTTTGTTAACCTGCCACTCAAATCATACTTTGGTAATCCGAGCAAATTACTCTATTTAGGTTGGTTAAGTCAGTACCTTTTAAATTTTTTTTGTACCAAAGACGAATTTATATAGGAGAGTGTGGGATAAATGCCTCTTTTGACACTTTATAACGTAACATGTATTATATGGGATAAAAACTTATTTAGCTCAATCCCTCATTCGATAAATAAATTTGACCCCATTCGTTTTCTTTTTAATTCTCTTCTATTTTTGCAGATTCCTGATTTTCCGTCTCCTAGTAAGACTCCTTAACCTCCTTCTTTATTTTTTTAGTTAAATATTTATGTTTATGTTTTCTGTGTTTTTTAATTCATGCAATCATGCTGCGTTTTATTTTGTATTAATGTTATTGTATATATTTTTATTACATGGTTAATAGTTAATGAATAATAAGACTCAACAGTGAAAAAAAGTAAAAAATTATTATAATTTTTTTTATATTTTACTCTCAATTGAAAAAAACTTTGGATCTGTCATTGTGTCTAACTACCGTTCTATAATTCCATAATATATGGTGTCAAGTATCCATTAACTGATTCACTTTTAAAGTTTTTTTAGATTTAGTCATTTGTCTGCTTTTCTGATACTTACGTTATGCATATCTCAGCATTTAGAACAGAGTGTCTAGCTATGATTGACAAGAGTTGGATTGATAAATAATTATATCAGCAGAGTACAAATGCGGTGTAGCTGGCTTCTTAGGTTTTGCCTTTCAAAGGGTTGCCATAAATGAAAAAATTATATGTCCATGCATTAAATATGGTTTTAAGAACATGAGAACTAGAGTTGAGGTGTTAGCACATTTACTCCAAAAAGGTTTTTCAAAAAAATACACTTTTTGGTATATGCATGGAGAAAGTGTAGTCCAACCTGAAGAAGCATCATCAAGCCATGACTTCAGAGAACCAGAGGAAAGAGCTCCGCTACAAGATATGCTTAATGATATTTTTGGTTCAGCTGCCAACAACTCTGATGGGGTTGATGGTGAGCCCGTTGAAGAGATAAACGGCTCTTTTCCAAATCATATCGAAGATGATACTCAAGAGGAATCTGAAAGAATTCGAGAGTTACTAAAGGATGGAAATCGCAAATTATACCCCGAGTGTGCGAAGTACAGCAAGTTGTCATTTATTGTTGAGCTGTATCATATCAAAGTGCTATGCGGTGCGACTGACAAGACATTCTCGATGATACTTGATCTTCTTAAGAGAGTGTTTCCTCATGCAAATCTGACTGTTTCATTTTATGAAGCAAAAAAAATTCATTAAGCAGTTAGGCTTGGGATATGAAAAAATTCATGCATGTCCAAGCAACTGTATGCTCTTTTGGGGTCCAGATAATGAGACCAAGAGTAAATGCACAATATGCAATGCATCTTGATATAAAGCAGAGGATAACACCAGTAGCAATCCAGGAGTTTTGGATACATCTGAACATATGCATAGGCTAATTCCTGCAAAGGTATTGAGATACTTCCCTCTCACTCCTAGGCTAAGAAGGTTATACATGTCCTCTAAAGCATCAAGACTATTGCGTTCGCATTCAGAGTTTCCTAACTCAGATGGAAAGTTAAAGCATCCAAGAGATAGCAAAGCATGGAAGGAGATTGATTTGTTATATCCGGAGTTTGCTGGAGATCCACGTAACATACGATTGCTTTGGCTTCCGATGGTTTCAATCCATTTGGGAATCTCAGCTCCAACATTACCGTATGGCCGGTGATGTTGTATGAAGCAAGCATCTCTTATTATGTTTATGATTCTTGGTCCAAAGGTGCCTGGTAATAATGATTGACGTTTTTCTGCAACCACTTATTATTGAGTTAAAAGAACTATGGAAGGGTGTTGACGTATACGACTCTATTGATGGAAAGTTGTTTCGCATGAATGTTGCATCATTTTGGACAATAAATGATTTTCCAGGTCTTGATAACCTGTCCAGGTGGAATACACATACTAGTCTTGCATGTCCTTCATGTAACTTTGATACAGTATCCAGGAGGTTAAAGCATGGCATGAAATATTGCTTCATGGGACATCGTCAGTGGTTACCGCATAACCACGAATATAGACAAAACATGCACTCATTTGATGGCACTACCGAACTAAGAGGCCCTCCGCCAACATTATCAGGCAGTGCTATTTTGTCTCAAATTCATAGTAGTAGAAAAAGATCACAAGAGGCTCTCAATGTTGGCAACAACCCTTTGCAGTGGAAAAAGAGGAGTATTTTCTGGGATTTACCATACTGGAAGGATAATCTCATTCGTCACTTTCTTGACATGATGCACATAGAGAAAAATGTTTGTGACAATATTTTGTTTACTGTACTTGATGACAAACAAAAGACTAAGGACAACTTGGCAGCCCGTAAGGACTTGCAATTGATGGGAATCCGAGAACAACTCCATCCATTCACTAATTCTTCCAAGTACCCACCTTCCTATTTTAGAATGACAAATGCTGACAAGGATATTTTTCTCAGTGTTCTTAAAAGTGTTTCATTTCCATATGGTTATTCTTCTAATATTTCTAGATGCATTGATTTGAAGAAAAGGAAGGTCTTTGGCCTAAAGAGCCATGATTCACATATTCTCATGGAGCACATCTTATCAATCGCTTTTAAAAGATCCCTACCTAGAGAGGTGACATCTGTGCTAATAGAGTTGTGTAAGTATTTTAGAGAAGTGTCTGGCAAATCCCTAGCCGTTGATAACTTAGAAAAACTTCGACATCGAATTGCGTTGATGCTCTGCCACATGGAAATGATATTTCCTCCTTCATTTTTCATCGTGATGGTTCACCTGGTTATTCATCTCGCAGAAGAGGCAATGATTGCTGGTCCAGTGTAGTACAGATGGATGCATCCTGTTGAAAGGTATCCTATTATGTTAATATTTTGTGGTTCATCTTATCACTAAATTGGTTGTGTCTATTTGTAATTTTTAGTCTTTGTAGATTAATGTTATCTTCTTGCAAACAGGACTTTAGGGCATTTAAAATCGTATGTCCGTAATAAGGCTGCACCTGAAGGATGCATAGCTGAACGTTACCTGATGGAGGAATATCTAACTTTCTGCTCTAGATATTTAGAGGACATGGAAATGATATTTCCTCCTTCATTTTTCATCGTGATGGTTCACCTGGTTATTCATCTCGCAGAAGAGGCAATGATTGCTGGTCCAGTGTAGTACAGATGGATGCATCCTGTTGAAAGGTATCCTATTATGTTAATATTTTGTGGTTCATCTTATCACTAAATTGGTTGTGTCTATTTGTAATTTTTAGTCTTTGTAGATTAATGTTATCTTCTTGCAAACAGGACTTTAGGACATTTGAAATCGTATGTTCGTAATAAAGCTGCACCTGAAGGATGAATAGATGAAGGTTACCTGATGGAGGAATGTCGAACTTTCTGCTCTAGGTATTTAGAGGAAGATGAGATTGAGACAAGGTTTAACTGACCAAATCGTAACGACGATCAAAATGACAACACTCCTAGTAGTTGTTCTAACACTCTTGCTGAAATTTTTCCAGCAAGAGGAAGTCCTCGCAGATCGCAAAAGATCAGTTTGTTGACACCAACTGAGAAAACACAGGCTCATCGCTATGTGCTGACAAATTGTTCATTACTGGACAAATTTCGCGAGTAATTCATAGGGCGATCTTTGTTTAAATTTTTAATTATTTTTATGTAATTATTGTGTAACTATTATCTACTTGACCAGGAAATGTAGAGGTGAAATTTCCAAATTATACCGCGGTAAAAGAAATGCAGTTAAACTCATTGAAGAATACATGCATGCCAAATTCCATGAGTGGTTTAGGGATTATGTAAGTTAGTTACATCTACTTAAAAAAATTCCAATTCTATATTATAATTTGTGAAAGCATTTTAAAATCGCAATAATCTATCACATGCAGGTGGCGTATACTGATGATGCAGATGATATTACTCTTGAAATCAAGTGGCTTGCAGAAAGACCTAATAATGATGTTGTAAAGAGATTTGAAGAGTACAACATTCATGGATTCAAGTTTCGCACGGTAAATAAAGATGAAGGACTTAAAACACAAAATAGTGGTGTAGTTATGTCTGCAATTACGACTAGTGTTAGCCGTGGACGGAATCCTATTTCAGTATCATGTGACAATACATACTACAGTAAAGTGATCGATATAATAGAATTTGACTATTTTGGCAAGCTAAGGGTTATCCTCTTCAAATGTATCTGGGTTGACACCACGCTTAATAAGGGCATTAAGGTAGATGAATTTGGGATCACAAGTGTAAGATTTTCAGAGTTGATACACACGGGCGCTCTTGAACTAGATGAGCCATTTATTCTTGCAACGGATGCGAGAATGGTTTACTATGTTGACGATCTAGTTGATGAAGGTTGGTGTTCTCTTTGTCACATGAAACCCAGAGATTCATATGATATGGGAGATTTGAATGAGAAGGATCCAAATGAGTCTTTGGTCGAGGACATACCATTTTGTGAGCAGCAAATAGAGAATCTCAAAGAATTTCCATTAGTGCGGGACGACATTAATGATCTAGAATCAAATGAAATGCATGTTGCTGTAGACAGTCATAATGTTTGTGAGGACGAAATTGGCATTGATGACTTGTAGGATTTTATTTAATGGTATATACTTAATTTATGTATTTTTTAAATGAACGTACCAACCTTGATTTACGACAACATTAACAAACGGAATCTTAACTTTTAAAATTCAAAATATTAGTTTTACTCTTATATTTTATTTATTCTCCTTATTTATTATTATTTTATTAATTTATTAGAAAAATAAATTAAAATTAACTTCACGGAAATTCATTTTCTAACAATGTGCAAAATTTTAGTTTTTTTTCTCAATCCAACGGCAGAAAATTGTTAAGTTTTAAGTCTATCTACTCTAATTTTTTATTGATGCCATATTTTTTTAAAATCCAACGTTGCAGAATTTCAAATTCTAATAACTATGTTTAATTTTTGAAATATAGTTTAAGATTATAAATTTTACAATTTGATATTTTTTTATTTAAGTATAAATTTTACTCTAAATTAAAAATGATAGTTATTTTATTAAACAAAAGTCAAATTAACATCTATAATAAAATCTACAAAATTTTTAACGCCAAAGTAAAGCTTCTTTCTCCTAAAATAACCTCAGTTATATATAACTTAGAAAAAAGAATATTTTTTGTTGGCTAAGATTCAATTTCAAAATCTCGATTAAAATGTGAAATAAAAATTTAAAAGCACAACTTAATTCAAATAATTGCAAAGTAAATTTAGATGTAATTTTTTAATATTTATCTTTTAAGTACTAATGCTCTAGAATTTATCCTTTAGGTACCAAATTACTTAAATATAACTTTTTTAAGGTACTCTATGAACTTAGATGAATGAATATTATATGCAAAATGAATCATGATATATTGACATAAATGATAATTTTTTATAACTACATAAAGAAACTAAACTCATAATTTTATTTTAATTTGAGAATTTGCGCCAAGAAAACCAAGCTTAATTCAAATCAAGTCTTGAATCTGCACCAAAAACCCCAAGCTTGAATCAAAACCGCCCCTTTTTATCTTTCAGTTTCGGAGCTCATTCAAACTTTCACTCACCGGCCTTAATCCACCTCTGCATGTATCTGTCTCCTTGGGCTCAGATCTCGCACCCTCGCCAGCCTCCGATCTTGTGCCGCTGGCAACATCAACGCTCGTGATACACGTGTACAAGTCACAGCTTTCACTCGCTGACGCTGCTGTACCTCCTGCTTATGGCCGCCTCCTCCGACTCAGACCTCGCACTTCCGACAGCCTCTGACAGGCTTTGCGCTCAACGTCGGGCTTTGACAAGTCACAGTCGGGCTTTGCGCTCATAGGTCGCAGCTCTTACTAGGTCACACTGCTCAACGTCGTGTCGTCAACAACATGAATTTCTCCAGGTTTTTTTCCAAATTTGATCCTTTGTAAATTTTTATTTTATCTGGTATTTCTGTATTTCAAAAAAAAAAAGAAGGGATTAGATGATGGTTTAGAAATGGGCATGTGTTTATATTATTTGGTTTGATGTTGTAAGGAATTATCCTTTTATTGCCTACCTCGTACAGAGCATCAATAGCAAATCCAAGATCGGCACAAGACTAGCAGCAACCTAGCACTTGAATCCCTAATACGGTAATTTTCTCTCAAACATGATGCATATTATGTGTGACGTTTTAAGCAAATAGTTTGATATCACTAACACATAATGGAATCGTAGTCATCATTACTACATTGACGGGGATTTTTTCTATATTGGGCTTTTCAATTTACTTATATAATAAAATGAATGCTAATCCCATTTAGTGATATAAAATTTACTCCTATTAAACTAGTTACTATGAAAGTGGATATAGTTGTTCATATTTTCAAAATTTTTTATTTACTGCAAAAATTTCCTTTCATCCCTCGAATTATTGATTTAAGCTTTGATTTTATTATATATTGTTGTTATCTTCTCTTGCATGATCACGGCAAACTACTCAAACCTTGACCAGGAAGACCTTAAATAATTTATCATTTATGCGGCACAAATTGTAATTTTCAGTAGCACTTACATCGTTAACTTTATTCACATTGCTCATATGATAGGCAGTATCTTGCGACATTCCTCATGAATCATATATTCTTGAATCTAGTTATATGAGTCAGTACTCTTGATGTTCATGTTTGGGTTTAATACTTAAGAGATTATAGAAGGTCGGAGGAATATTATCCAACTGAACCAAATATATATTTACCAGTTTCTAAGCAGGAAATTATTGATTTAGTATGGTTGGACATGAATGATTTCTTTCAATTATTAATGATGAAACTTTGGAAATATTCTGAATCTAAATTTAAGTTTGACTTGTTAAATATGCTCTATGATTGACTTACTGAATATGTTGTATTGGATTATGCTTAGTAATATTTAATATAGTTACATGTAGAGACATTTATGAAACTTTTTTTTTATGTTATTTGACTTCTTGTGTTTCAATTATATGAACTATTTTATGTCACTATTTTATTTGATTTTTATTTTTTCTAAATTCTTTTTATGCTGTCTATGACTTTGTGTTGCAGGCATTTAGTATACCATGAAGCATAAACGTAATATTTTCGAACAATCAATCCTTGAAGAGCTACGAAGACAAAGTAAAGACATAAACTTGAGTTAGGAAGATGGGTTGGAACAAATAAGTCTCAATGATGATGGGGATGAAATTTAAGAGATGGAGATGTTAAATCAAAGTGGTGTTGATCTTCCAGAACCTGCTACACCTAAGAATAAAAGAGATGAAAATGAGCCATTGCTTGTGAAGGTCAAAGGTAGGTTTATTCAAACTCTAACTTCTCTTTGAGTCCAATCTATTGACTTTGTGCTGGCTGATTTTTTTTCTCTCATCATATTTTTTAATTTACACAACTTAGTTTTTATTCCCTTTAGTTTTGGTTCCTTCTATGTTTGCTCTGCACAAAGCATATTTGTGAATTTCCTGTCTTCTCTTGGATATGTGTAACTATAAATATATTTTAAAATTATTGGATGGTGAATTCTATGGTGTAGAATGTAATTTTTTCTATACATATAGAATTTAGGTGGAAGCTTTTAAAAATTGATACCTGTTGTATTGTACTCTATGTCCAATCATGTCTTGTAGTCTCTTGGCTAATCAATCGGATAATTTGCAGTAATTTGTCTCTTTATATTAAGTATTAACTGAAATTAATTTTTGAATGGAAGTGTTAATTAGGCGGATTCAATTTTTTTTGTAAGTTAAAAATTTGGACCATACTTGAATTTGGGTTTTTTTATTTTAATAAATAAAATAAGTGTAATATTTACCAAAATAAATATTTTTGGAGAATTTACCGATTTAAATTTCCTTGCTATATCTCGTTTACAGTGTAAACAAGATATAGCAAGGCTGGCACGTGTATATCTCGTTTACAGTGTAAACGAGATATATATATATATAAGACAAATATCCAGCATCTATAAAAGGATGTGTAACCCTTGGTATTCTTTACACACATTTCATATCCTTTCTCTGTCTCTTTTTTCTCTCAAAAACAAAGCTGAATGGCCAGTAACAATCCATTCATAGTTGTGCTTCTTTATCCAAATTGTCGTATGAGAAATGGCGACAACGGGGTGACATTTGAGTGTCACGATCCGATATTGTTTCGCACTCAGCGTGTGGAGATGTTGTCGGATTTGAAGAGTTTGATATTGAGCAAGGTTGGTGGGAAACAAGCGAGGAAAATCGGAAGGGTGGCGTACAGGTTGCTGGCACCCATGGGAAACGGAGTCTTCCGGTTTTGACTATCCTAACTTCACGGGGATGAGCATGTGCGACTGATGTTTGACATTCATGGGAGGATCATGTGTGAACAGGTAATAGAGCTGTCCGCCGAGGTGGGTCACGGTGGTAGTGGGGGTTCTGCACACGAAACCTATGTGTAGGACGACCGACCTCTCGCACCGCCGCCCATTCATGTCGCGATTCCGGAGCATGAGGCAAAGGAGGGTGAGGATGAGTCGGACAAGGATTACGTGGCGGACAGTGGAGACAGTGAGTCTTCCGATGGTGGCGATGAGGATGAGTTTGTGCCGGAGACACCTGCAGGGGCTGTGCCGCGCCATGTGCTGCCTCCATCTCATCCGATTCCGGTACTAGCAGCTGTGCCAAGTCACTATCACAGTCTAGATCTGGACGCCGGGTTGGACACATGTTCAGAAGCCGAGAGGCAGTGCTTCAAGGTATGAAGAACTATAGTATTCACAGGAGTGCTGAGTATCGGGTGATCGAGTCTGACCGGTTAAAATACCATGTGCAGTGTCGTCAAGCTGATAGTGGGTGTCAATGGAGCCTCCGTGTGGCCCTTCGTCAGAATCTCGGATACTGGTAAGTTCAATTTTAAATGTGAATTTGAGTAGTTTTGTATGATATGTTATTTTGGTTATATATGATTTGTAAGAATAAATTTTTTGTTGTGATTAGGGAGGTTCGAAAGTTTGGTGGATCACACAGCTGTCTGGAACCCACCATATCTCAAAACCATCATCAGTTAGATAGCAGTCTCATCTGTAGAGTCATATTGCCCTTGATTCAGTCCAACCCGTCTGTGAGTATCCCGGTGTTGCAAGGTGCGGTCCAAGAAAGCTATCACTTTAAACCATCATACAGAAAGGTGTGGATAGCAAAGTAGAAGACAATTGCACGGATCTACGATGATTGGAAAGAGTCGTATAACAAGGTGCCGAAACTGCTTCAGGCACTGCAGAGCTGTTTCCCCAGCACCATATGTGACCTACGCGTCAAACCGTACTATGAAGGACACCTCATGGTGCACGACTGCTGCATGTTCGACAAAGTATTTTGGGCTTTTCCGTCATGTGTCAAGGCCTTCAAGCATTGTAAGCCATTCGTCTCTATAAACGGCACGCATCTGTATGGTAAGTATGGTGGAGTGTTACTTATAGCGGTAGCGCAAGACGGCAACAGCAACATACTACCAATTGCTTTTGCCATTGTTGAGTCTGAGAGCACTGAGTCATGGTCGTTCTTTCTTACTAATTTGATGCACCACGTGACCCCACAAGACAGCTTACTGGTTATATCTGACAGATCACAGGCCATCAAGGCCGCCCTAGGAGCCGATGATAGCAGGTGGCATCCCCCTAGGGCGTTCCATGCTTACTGTATTAGACACATGGCTACAAATTTCATGAGCTGATTCAATTCAGTCGAGGGCAAGCGATACCTCATAAACGCTGCTTACAGTCCAAGTCAAGCCGGGTATGAGTGGTACATGGATGCATTGAGGGGCGTCTCCCCGGCGATGGCGGATTGGGCTAGTCGTTTCAGAAAGGAGATTTTGCTTCAACATTGCGACAATGGCCGGAGGTTTGGACACATGACCACAAATCTGTCCGAGTGCATCAATGCTGTGTTGAAGGGGACACACTACTTGCCCATTTCGGCCATTGTACGTATCACGTACGAGAGACTGCAGAAGTTGTTTGTTACGAAGGGTAGGGAAGCGCAGAGCCAGTTGGCGGCCGGGAACCGTTTCACCCGATCAACGTGGTGAAAGCGGATGATATTGAAGCACAATAGGGAGACGGCTAACAACCATGTCCCCCACTCCTCCTCCTCACGAAACCATGGCGGACACAAAGCCTGCAGGGCGGGGTGGTGCACGAATTGTGAATCACACTTTTCACAACTCGTACCACTAACCAGCAAGTGCACTGGGTCGTCCAAGTAATACCTTACGTGAGTAAGGGTCGAATCCCACGGAGATTGTTGGTTTGAAGCAATCTATGGTTATCTTGCAATTCTTAGTCAGGAAGTCAATTATATTTATCAGTTGAATTGCGAATGAACAAGAGAGCATGGGTTAAAAGTTACTTGTTATGCAGTAATGGAGAATATGTTGGAGTTTTTGGAGATGCTTTGTCTTCTGAATCTCTGCTTTCCTCTGTTCTCTGATTCACGCACGCACGTCCTTCTATGGCAAGCTGTAAGATACAAAATAAGTCTCTAAAAGTTGTTTAAATACTAAACTAGTAGCCTAGGTTTACAGAAATTGAGTAAACCATAACAGATGGTATAGAGATCCACTTCTGGGGCCCACTTGGTGTGTGCTAGGGCTGAGAGTTAAGCAATTCACGTGTATAAGGTCATTTTGGGCGTTCAACGCCAGGTTTGGATCCATTTCTGGCGTTGAACTCCAACTTTTAATCCTTTTCTGGCGCTGAACGCCAGAATTGGGCAGAGAACTGGCGTTGAACACCAGTTTACATCGTCTATCCTTGAGCAAAGTATGGACTATTATATATTGCTGGAAAGACCTGGATGTCTACTTTCTAACGCAATTAGAAGCACGCCATTTCGAGTTCAGTAGCTCCAGAAAATCCACTTTGAGTGCAGGGAGGTCGAACCAACAGCATCAGCAGTTCTTTTTCAGCCTGAATCAGATTTTTGCTCAGCTCCCTCAATTTCAGCCAGAAAAATACCTGAAATTACAGAAAAACACTGTCCAGGGTTCTTAAGCACACTCTTTTTTTGCTTTGGACCTTGACTTTAACTGCTCATTCTAAAGTTTTCACTTGACACCTATACGCCACAAGCACATGGTTAGGGACAGCTTGGTTTAGCCGCTTAGGCCAGGATTTTATTCCCTTAGGCCCTCCTATCCACTGATGCTCAAAGCCTTGGGATCCTTTTTATTAACCTTGCCTTTTGGTTTTAAGGGCTATTGGCTTTTTGCTCTTGCCTTTTGGTTTTAAGAGCTTTGGCTTTTTCTGCTTGCTTTCTCTCTCTCTCTCTTTTTTTTTCTGCAAGCTTTGTTCTCTGCTGCTTTTTCTTGCTTCAAGAATCATTTTTTTATGATTTTTCAGATTATCAATAACATGTCTCATGTTCATCATTCTTTCAAGATCCAACATATTTAACAGTCTTAAACAACAAATTCAAAAGACATATGCACTGTTCAAGCATTCATTCAGAAGACAGAAAGCATTGCCACCACATGTAACTAATTAGAATTTCTCTTATTAAAAACTCAAAATTTTATTGCCTCTTATTCAAAAGATCTACTATTTTATTCATGTTTGTTGATGATGAGAAAAATAGACTATAACTTAATTGGAGATAAAATCAAAATAGATACTAATTACTACTATATGACTCCTAAGGTAAAACTTAAAATAAGAACAATTATCACAGAGTTAAGGCTAAGATTAGAACTCAACAACCTTGAGGTTTGGAAGTGGATGTTCCTCTAGTCTGTGAGGGGCTTGGTCCTTCAAGAGATAACTCCTGACGCTTCAGTTCCTTGGTTAAGAACTTCCCTTGATTCCAAAGTGGTTTTGGAATACTCTCTTTCTTGGCTCTTGGAGTGGGTTGTTTTTCTTTAGGGGCCATGATCTTAGTGATCACGGATAAGCACACCAAACTTAGAGGTTTGCTTGTCCTCGAGCAAAAGAAAAGAAAGGAGATGGGTAGAAGGAGAGCTCCTCCCCACTATCCTGGCATTTGAACGCCCAAACGCTGCCTGTTTTGGGCGTTCAACGCCCAAATGCTGCTCTCCTGGGCGTTCAACGCCCAGTTGTTGCCCTTTTCTAGCGTTGAACGCCAGATTGCTATCCTTACTGGCGTTCAGCGCCCACTGGCTGCCCCTTTTGGGCGCTGAACACCCAAAACAGGCTCTTACTGGTGTTTTCTTGCCAGTGAGCTCCTTTTCTCTGTTTTGTATGCAGATTCCTTCTGTAACCCTGTGAACTTATGCAATTGATTCTTTACCTTGTTGTCAATGAACTCTATATAAACAAATAAAAATAAAAA
>NC_029793.2:119942597-119974267 GCF_000816755.2 Arachis ipaensis
TATAGAGTGTGGGCCAATAGAAGCCACATTGGAGGACCTTGGTGGCTGTTCGCTCACCTCCGAAATGGCCTCTATATTGAGATCCGTGGCAATGCCATAGGATTCTCTGTGCTTCTTCTCTAGGCAAACACCTACGGATTATTCCGTCTGCACATCTCTTAAAGAGATAGGGTTCATCCCACAAGTAGTACTTTGCATCAGTAATTAATTTTTTCTTTTGTATCCTGTTGTACTCCTTGGGTATGAACCTTGCAGCTTTATAGTTTGCAATATCGGCAAACCATGGTGCTTCCTGAATGGCAAATAAATGCTCATCCGGAAAAGTCTCAAAGATCTCAAGAGAGGGGAGGGACGTCCCTTCTACTGGCTCTATCCGAGACAGATGATCAGCCACTTGGTTTTCTGTCCCTTTTCTGTCTCTTATTTCTATATCAAACTCTTGCAGAAGCAACACCCATTTGATGAGCCTGAGTTTTGAATCCTGCTTTGTGAGTAGATATTTAAGAGCAGCATGGTCAGTATACACAATCACTTTTGATCCTACTAAGTATGATCTGAACTTGTCAATGGCGTAAACCACTGCAAGTAATTCCTTTTCTATGGTTGTGTAATTTTTCTGGGCATCATTTAAAACGCGACTAGCATAATAAATGACGTGCAGAAGCTTGTCATGCCTCTGTCCCAACACTGCACCAATGGCGTGATCACTGGCATCATATATTAGCTCAAATGGTAATGTCCAGTCTGGTGCAGAAATAACTGGTGCTGTGACCAGCTTAGCTTTCAGCGTTTCAAACGCTTGCAGGCACTTTGTGTCAAACACAAATGGCATGTCAGCAGCTAGCAGATTGCTTAGAGGTTTTGCGATTTTTGAAAAATCCTTTATAAACCTCCTATAGAATCCTGCATGCCCCAGAAAGCTTCTGATTGTCTTAACATTGGCAGGTGGTGGTAATTTTCAATTACCTCTATTTTTGCTTGATCCACCTCTATTCCCTTGTTTGAGATTTTATGCCCAAGAACAATCCCTTCAGTCACCATGAAGTGACATTTTTCCCAGTTTAAAACTAGGTTGGTCTCTTGGCATCTTTTCAGAACAAGTTTTAGGTGATCAAGACAGGAGCTGAATGAGTCTCCATATACTGAGAAGTCATCCATGAAGACTTCCAGAAATTTTTCCACCATATCAGAGAAAATAGAGAGCATGCATCTCTGGAAGGTTGCAGGCGCATTACACAGCCCAAATGGCATCCTTCTATAAGCAAACACTCCAGATGGACATGTGAATGCTGTTTTCTTTTGATCCTGGGGATCTACTGCAATCTGGTTATAGCCTGAGTAGCCATCCAAAAAGCAGTAGTAATCATGACTCCCAGGGTCTTTAAGCTTTTCAGGAAAGCTTTTCAGAATGACTGCACTGCATTCTTCAGTGAGGAGAACTCTTTCTGTTTCTCTCCAATCCTTTTTATGACTCAAGATCTCTTTCATGAACTTGGCATAAGAAGGTATTTGCTCAAGTGCTTCTGCAAATGGAATCTTTATTTCAAGAGTCCTGAGATAATCTGCAAAGCGAGCAAATTGCTTATCCTGCTCCTCTTTTCAGAGTTTTTGAGGATAAGGTATCTTGGCTTTATATTCTTCAACCTTAGTTGCTGTAGGTTTATTGCCTACAGAAGTGGTTGAAGAAGCCTTTTTAGAGGGGTTGTCATAAGCACTTGTGTGTGTCTGATCCCTCACTGGCAATTGAGTGCTAGAGTTAGAAGCTGGAGTGACGTGAGACGCCAACTCATTGTCTGTTCCTGGCGTCTGAACGCCAGAACTATGCCCATTTTGGGTGTTCAGTGCCAGATCTTGCCCATTTTGGGCGTTCAACGCCAGATCCTTGCCCATTTCTGGCATTGAACGCCAATCCTGCCTTGTTTCTGGCGTTGAACGCCAGTTTTGGGCATGGTCTGGGCGTTCAACGCCAGCCTTCCACCAATTTTCTGGCGTTTTAGCGCCAGAATTATTTCTCCCTGGGCTCTTACTGTCCTCAGGTGAATCTTGGGTGGTTTGCTCATTTCTTGGCTTTTTGCTGCCTTGAGGTGGGGTATTTAATGTTTTCCCACTTCTTAATTGAACTGCTTGGCATTCTTCTGTTATTTGTCTTGATAGATGTTGCTTTGTTTGCCTAAACTGTTCTTCCATATGTATATTGGCCATTCTTGTCTCTTGTAGCCTATCTTTAAATTCGGCTAGCTGCCTTGTTAGAAAGTCCAATTGCTGATTGAATTCAGCAGCTTGTTTTACAGGACTGAGTTTAGCAGTTACTGTTTTAACTTCTTCTTTCATGGAACTTTGCTGCACCATGATAATGAGCTGAGGATTCAACTCAAAGCTACTGACTCCAATGGAAGGTATGCAGATGCTACTCCCATATGAAGCAGTAGAGGGGTTAGAATATGACCCCAAAGTCCTCCTGGACTGTTCATTTCCACTTAGATCCATGATGGAGAAGACGACCCGAGATTTAAATACTCGGTTATCAATTTTATTGGGTTTGCTTAAGTAACAAACAAAACGTTTGTAAGAAAGGAATTCTTGTCGGTCTAGAAGCTATACTTACAAAGCGAATTTATTTGCGAAAATTCTAGATCGCGCGAGAGTTTCGCTCTTTCAAAATGGCGCCGTTGCCGGGGAATTGTAAACGTGTGCCTTATTATTGGTTATTGAAAATATTTTTCTTTTACTTGTTTATTTGTTTTCGTTTTTTTTCCTTTTTCCATTAGCTACTATGAATTCTCACCCCTCTCGCTTTGAGTTTGGTTCTAAATTTGTTGAAAGGAATGAAAGCTATAACAGGAATATGCATCAAGGTCTAAGCAATAAAAGATGGATGGAGCCAAAAGGATCTGATCAACCCTTTAGGCAACAACACCCTCCAAGATATCATGGGCAAGGACCACTGGTGCACAAAATTGTGATCATCAACAATGGCACCAAAGACTTGGTGCTCTCAAACGTGAATCACACTTTATCACAACTTCGCACAACTAACCAGCAAGTGCACTGAGTCGTCCAAGTAATAAACCTTACGTGAGTAAGGGTCGATCCCACGGAGATTGTCGGCTTGAAGCAAGCTATGGTCACCTTATAAATCTCAGTCAGGCGGATTCAAATGGTTATAGAGTTTTAATAATCAAAAGATAAATAAAATGTAAAATAGGACAAAAATACTTATGTAATTCATTGGTGAGAATTTCAGATAAGCGTATGGAGATGCTTTTGTTCCTCCTGAACCTCTGCTTTCTTGCTATCTTCATCCAATCATTCCTACTCCTTTCCATGGCAAGCGTTATGTAGGCCATCACCGTCGTCAATGGCTACATCCCATCCTCACAGTGAAAATGGTCCAAAATGTGCTGTCACCGCATGGCTATTCATCTGTCGGTTCTCGATCAT
This sequence comes from Arachis ipaensis, assembly GCF_000816755.2. NCBI lineage: Eukaryota > Viridiplantae > Streptophyta > Magnoliopsida > Fabales > Fabaceae > Arachis > Arachis ipaensis. Next base: position 119,946,039 of record NC_029793.2, read on the forward strand.
ACTGGAATAGGATTCAGTAATCCTTTTGCGTCTGTCACTACGCCCAGCACTCGCGAGTTTGAAGCTCGTCACAGCCATCCCTTCCCGGATCCTACTCGGAATACCACAGACAAGGTTTAGACTTTCCGGATCTCAAGAATAGCCGCCAATAATTCTAGCCTATACCACGAAGACTCTGGTCTCATGGAATGGAAGGCTCGATTGTTAGGAGAGGCAACCATGCGTCATGAACCAGGAGGCTAAGAGATATGTACTTAAGCTATTGCAAGTAGAACGGAAGTGGTTGTCAGGCACGCGTTCATGGGTGAGAAAGATGATGAGTGTCATGGATCATCACCTTCCTCAGGTTGAAGAACAAGTGTATATCTTAGATAAGAAATAGGCTTGAATTGAATAGAAAAATAATAGTACTTTGCATTAATTCATGAGAAATAGCAGAGCTTCACACCTTAATCTTTGGTATGTAGAAACTCTACCATTGAAAATACATAAGAACAAGGTCCAGGCATGGCCAAATGGCCAGCCTCCATAAAGGTCTAAGATAGCATAAAACTGATCAAAGATGTCTAATACAATAGTAAAGGGTCCTATTTATATCAGACTAGTTACTAAGGTTTACAGAAATGAGTAAATGATACAGAAATCCACTTCTGGGGCCCACTTGGTGTGTGCTTGGGCTGAGCATTGAGCTTTACACATGTAGAGGCTTCTCTTGGAGTTGAACGCCAGTTTGTAACCTGTTTCTAGCGTTTAACTCCACTTTGCAACCTATTTCTGGCGTTTAACTCCAAAATAGGGCAGGAAGCTAGCGTTGAATGCCAGTTTGTGTCATCTAAACTCAGGAAAAGTATGGACTATTATATATTTCTGGAAAGCCCTGGATGTCTGCTTTCCAACGCAATTGAGAGCGCACCATTTGGAGTTCTGTAGCTCCAGAAAATCCACTTTGAGTGCAGGGAGGTCAGAATCCAACAGCATCTGCAGTCCTTCTTCAACCTATGAATCTGATTTTTGCTCAAGTCCCTCAATTTCAACCAGAAATTACCTGAAATCACAGAAAAACACACAAAATCATAGTAAAGTCCAGAAATGTGATTTTTATTTAAAAACTAATAAAAATATACTAAAAACTAACTAAATCATACTGAAAACTATGTAAAAACAATGCCAAAAAGCGTATAAATTATCCGCTCATCACAACACCAAACTTAAATTGTTGCTTGTCCCCAAGCAACTGAAAATCAAATAGGATAAAAAGAAGAGAATATACTATAAATTCTAAAATATCAATGAAACTTAGCTCCAATCAGATGAGCGGGACTAGTAGCTTTTTGCCTCTTGAATAGTTTTGGCATCTCACTTTATCCATTGAAGTTCAGAATGATTGGCATCTATAGGAACTTAGATTTTAGATAGTATTATTGATTCTCCTAGTTCAGTATGTTGATTCTTGAACATAGCTACTTTATGAGTCTTGGCCGTGGCCCTGAGCACTCTGTTTTCCTGTATTACCACCGGATACATACATGCCACAGACACATAACTAGGTGAACATTTTCAGATTGTGACTCAACTTTGCTAAAGTCTCCAATTAGAGGTGTTCAGGGTTCTTAAGCACACTCTTTTTTTTTTCTTTGGACCTTGACTTTAACCACTCAGTCTCAAGTTTCCACTTGACACCTTCACGCCACAAGCACATGGTTAGGGACAGCTTGGTTTAGCCGCTTAGGCCAGGATTTTATTCCTTTAGGCCCTCCTATCCACTAATGCTCAAAGTCTTGGATCCTTTTTATTACCCTTACCTTTTGGTTTTAAGGGCTATTGGCTTTTTGCTCTTGCCTTTTGGTTTAAAGAGCTTTTGGCTTTTTCTGCTTGCTTTTTCTTTTTCTTTCTATTTTTTTTCGCCAATTTTTTTTTCCTTTTTTTTTTTTGCAAGCTCTTCTCTATTCACTGCTTTTTCTTGCTTCAAGAATCAATTTTTTTATTTTTCAGATTATCAAATAACATGTCTCCTTTTTCATCATTCTTTCAAGAGCCAACATATTTAACATTCATAAACCGCAATATCAAAAGACATATGCACTGTTCAAGCATTCATTCAGAAAACAAAAAGTATTGTCACCACATCAAAATAATTAAACTAGTTTCAAGGATAAATTCGAAACCCTGTACTTCTTGTTCTTTTATTTTTTAGAACATTTTTCATTTAAGAGAGGTGATGGATTCATAGGACATTCATAGCTTTAAGACATAGACACTTAGACACTAGTGATCATATAGTAAAGACACAAACATAAATAAACATGAAGCATAGTAAACGAAAAACAGAAAATAAGAACAAGGAGATTAAGGAATGGGTCCACCTTAGTGAGGGTGACGTCTTCCTCTTCTTGAAGAACCAATGGTGCTCTTGAGCTCCTCTATGTCTCTTCCTTGTCGTTGTTGCTCCTCCCTCATAGCTCTTTGATCTTCTCTAATCTCATGGAGGATGATGGAGTGCTCTTGGTGATCCATCCTTAGTTGTCCCATGTTGGAGCTTAATTCTCCTAGGGAGGTGTTGATTTGCTCCCAATAGTTTTGTGGAGGAAAGTGCATCCCCTGAGGCATCTCAAGGATTTCATGGTGAGGAATTTCCTCATGCTCTTGTTGAGGTCCATGATCTCTTGTTTGCTCCATCCTCTTCTTAGTGATGGGCTTGTTCTCTTCAATGAGGATGTCTCCCTCTATGTCAATTCTAGCCGAATTGCAGAGATGGCAAATGAGGTGAGGAAAAGCTAACCTTGCCAAAGTGGATGACTTGTCAGCCACCTTGTAGAGTTCTTGAGGTATAATCTCATGAACCTCTACTTCCTCCCCAATCATGATACTATGGATCATGATGGCCCGGTCTACAGTAACTTCAGACCGGTTGCTAGTAGGAATGATTGAGCGTTGAATAAACTCCAACCATCCTCTAGCTACAAGCTTAAGGTCCAGTCTTCTCAATTGAACCGGCTTGCCTCTTGAGTCAACTTTCCATTGAGCTCCTTCCACACATATGTCCACGAGAACTTGGTCCAACCTTTGATCAAAGTTGACCCTTCTAGTGTAGGGGCGTGCGTTTTCTTCCATCATTGGCAAGTTGAACGCCAACCTTACATTTTTCGGACTGAAATCTAAGTATTTCCCCCGAACCATGGTGAGCCAATGCTTTGGATTCGGGTTCACACTTTGATCATGGTTCCTAGTGATCCATGCGTTTGCATAGAACTCTTGAACCAGTAAGATCCCGACTTGTTGAATGGGGTTGGTGAGAACTTTCCAACCTCTTCTTTGGATCTCAAGTCGGATCTCTGGATACTCATTCTTTTTGAGCTTGAAAGGAACCTCAGGGATCACTTTCTTCTTGGCCACAACTTCATAGAAGTGGTCTTGATGGACCTTTGAGATGAATCTCTCCATCTCCCATGACTCAGAGGTAGAAGCAATTGCCTTCCCTTTCCTCTTTCTTGAGAATTCTCTGGCCTTAGGTGCCATTGATGGTTATGGAAAAACAAAAAGCAATACTTTTTCCACACCAAACTTAAAATGTTTACTCGTCCCCGAGCAAAAGAAGAAAGAAAGAAGGAGAAGAAGAAAAAGAATGGAGGAGAGGGAGAGAGGTGTGTATTCTGCCAAGGGTAAGAAGAAAGGGTTGTGTTGTGTGAAAATGAAGGAGGAATGAGGGGTTTATATAGGGGTGGGGGGAGGTTTAGGGTTCAGCCATTAAGGTTGGATTTGGGAGGGAAAAGAGTTTGAATTTTGGAGGTAGATGGGGTTTATGGGGAAGAGGGGATGGATGTGAATGGTGAAGAGGTGATGGGGAAGAGTGATTGAGGTGATTGGTGAAGGGTATTTAGGGAAGAGAGTTATGAAAATGTGTGAAAAGGAGAGAAGAAGGTAGGTGGGAATCATGTGGGGTCTACAGATCCTGTGGGGATCCTGTGGGGTCCACAGATCCTGAGGGGTCAAGGACTTAACATCCATGCTCCAATTAGGCGTGTAAACGCCCTTGCTGTGCAATCCTAGAGTTTAACGCCAGACTGCTGCCTGTTTTTGGCGTTAAACGCCCAAAAGTAGCCTGTTTCTGGCGTTTAACGCCAGCTTGATGCTTGTTTCTGGCGTTTAATGCCAGAAAGATGCTTGTTTCTGGCGTTTAAACGCAAGAATGCTCCTCCTCCAGGGTGTGCTATTTTTAATGTTGTTTTCCATTATGTTTTTGATTTTTTTCAGTAGTTTTTGTGACTCCACATGATCATCAACCTAATAAAACATGAAATAAAAATAAAAATAAAATTAAATATAATTAAATAACATTGGGTTGCCTCCCAACAAGCGTTTCTTTAATGTCAATAGCTTGACAGTGAGCTCTCATGGAGCCTCACAGATAGTCAGAGCAAGGTTGGAACCTCCCAACACCAAACTTAGAGTTTGAATGTGGGGGTTCAACACCAAACTTAGAGTTTGATTGTGGCCTCCCAACACCAAACTTAGAGTTTGACTGTGGGGGCTTTGGTTGACTTTGCAGTGAGAGAAGCTTTTCATGCTTCCTCTCCATGGTTACAGAAGGAGATCCTTGAGTTTTAAACACAAAGTTGTCCTCATTCAGTTGAAGGACCAACTCTCCTCTGTCCACATCAATCACAGCTCTTGCTGTGGCTAGGAAGGGTCTTCCAAGGATGATGGATTCATCCTCATCCTTCCCAGTGTCTAGGATTCTGAAATCAGCAGGGATGTAAAGGCCTTCAACCTTTACTAACACGCCCTCTACTTGTCTATAAGCCTATTTTCTTGAGTTGTCTGCCATCTCTAATGAGACTTTGGCAGCTTGCACCTCAAAGATCCCAAGTTTCTCTATTACAGAAAGTGGCATTAAGTTTATTCCTGACCCCAGGTCACACAGAGCCTTCTCAAAGGTCATGGTGCCTATGTTACAGGGTATTAAGAATGTACCAGGATCCTATTTCTTTTGAGGTAATTTCTGCCTATCCAATGCATTCAGTTCATTGGTGAGCAAATGAGGTTCATCTTCCCAAGTCTCATTACCAAATAATTTGGCATTCAGCTTCATGATTGCACCAAGGTACTTAGCAACTTGCTCTTCAGTGACGTCTTCATTCTCTTCAGAAGAAGAATACTCATCAGAGCTCATGAAGGGCAGAAGGATGTTCAATGGAATCTCTATGGTCTCTAGATAAGCCTTAGATTCCTTTGGTTTCTCAAAGGGAAACTCCTTATTGGTCACTGAGCGTCCCAGGAGGTCTTCCTCACTAGGATTCACGTCCTCCTCCTCCCTTGTAGGTTCGGCCATGATGGTCAAATCAATGGCCTTGCACTCTCTCTTTGGATTTTCTTCTGTATTGCTTGGGAGAGTACTAGGAGGAGTTTCAGTGACCCTTTTACTCAGCTGGCCCACTTGTGCCTCCAAATTTCTAATGGAGGACCTTGTTTCATTCATGAAACTTAAAGTGGCCTTAGATAGATCAGAGACTATATTTGCTAAGCTAGATGGATTCTGCTCAGAATTCTCTGTCGGTTGCTGAGTGGATGAAGGAAAAGGCTTGCTATTGCTAAACCTGTTTCTTCCACCATTATTAAAGCCTTGTTGAGGCTTTTGTTGATCCTTCCATGAAAAATTTGGATTATTTCTCCATGAGGGATTATAGGTATTCCCATAGGGTTCCCCCATGTAATTCACTTCTACTATTGCAGGGTTCTCAGGATCATAAGCTTCTTCTTCAAAAGATGCCTCTTGAGTACTGTTAGATGCAGCTTGCAATCCATTCAGACTCTGAGAAATCATATTGACTTACTGAGTCAATATTTTATTCTGAGCCAATATGGCATTCAAAGTATCAATTTCAAGAACTCCCTTCCTCTGAGGTGTTCCATTACTCACATGATTCCTTTCAGAAGTGTACATGAACTGGTTATTTGCAACCATGTCAATGAGTTCCTGAGCTTCTGCAGGCATTTTCTTTAGGTGAATGGATCCACCTGCAGAATGGTCCAATGACATCTTAGATAATTCAGACAGACCATCATAGAATATATCCAGGATGGTCCATTCTGAAAGCATGTCAGAAGGACACTTTTTGGTCAGTTGCTTGTATCTCTCCCAAGCTTCATAAAGGGATTCACCTTCTTTTTGTCTGAAGGTTTGAACATCCACTCTAAGCTTGCTAAGCTTTTGAGGAGGAAAGAACTTGGCTAAGAAAGCCGTGACCAGCTTATCCCAAGAGTTTAGGCTATCCTTAGGTTGAGAGTCCAAGCATATTCTAGCTCTGTCTCTTACAACAAACGGGAAAAGTATAAGCCTGTAGACCTCGGAGTCAACCCCATTGGTCTTAACAGTATCATAAATCTGCAAGAATTTAGTTAAGAACTGAAAAGGATCTTCTGATGGAAGTCCATGAAACTTGCAGTTCTGTTGCATTAGAGAAACTAATTGAGGTTTTAGCTCAAAATTGTTTGCTCCAATGGCAGGGATTGAGATGCTTCTTCCATGTAAATTGGAATTTGGTGCAGTAAAGTCACCAAGCATCTTCCTTGCATTGTTATTATTTTCGGCCATGTCTCCTTCTTTTTCGAAAATTTCTATCAGATTTTCTCCAGAGAGTTGTGCTTTAGCTTCCCTAAGCAACTTTTAAAATCAAACAAAAAGTCAAGTAGTTAATTGAAAAAGATTTGAAAATCAATTTTTGAAAAGATAAGAAGTTAGAGAAGATTTTGAAATTGATTTTGAAAAAGATGTGATTGAAACTTATTTTGAAAAAGATTTGAAAAAGAAATTTAAAAAGATTTGATTTTGAAAATTAAAGTTGATTACTTGACTAACAAAAAACAAAAAGATATGATTTTAAAATTTAAAGATTGAACCTTTCTTAATAGGCAAGTAACAAACTTAAAATTTTTTTTGAATCAATCACATTAATTGTTAGCATTAATTTTGAAAATATGAAATGGAAATAAGAAAAAGATTTTGAAAATCAAAATTTAAAATTTTCGAAAATATGAAAGAAAAAATGAAAAAGATTTTATTTTTGAAAAATGTTTGAAAAAGATAGAATTTTTAAATTGAAAATTTGATTTGACTCATAAGAAACAATTAAAATTAAAAACTTTTTGACTAAATCAAACCAAATTTTTGAAAATTAGAGAGAGAATAAGGAAAATATATTTTTTTATTTTTGCATTTTTAATGATGAGAGAGAAAAATACTAAATTGAAACAAAACATAAAAATTTTGGATTAAAATAAAAGATGCATGCAAGAACACTATGAGTGTCAAGATGAACACCAAGAACACTTTGAATGTCAAGATGAACACCAAGAACTTATTTTTTTGAAAATTTTTAAGAAAAGAAAAACATGCAAGACACCAAACTTAGAAATTTTCAATGTTGAGACATTAATAATTCAAAAATGCATATGAGAAACAAGAAAAGACACAAAACAAGAAATTTTAAAAATCAAACAAGAACACTTACCAAGAACAACTTGAAGATCATGAAGAATGCAATGCATGGATTTTCGAAAAAATGCAAGAAAGAGATAAACATGCAATTGACACCAAACTTATGACTTAACATTAGATTCAAGCAAGAAACATCAAATTATTTTGGGTTTTATGATTTTGTAAATTTTTTTGGTATTTTTCGAAAAAATTAATTGGAAAAAGAAAAATAAGGATTTCAAAAATTTTTAATAGGAATTCCAGGAATCTTGCAATGTTAGTCTAAAGCTCCAATCCAGGAATTAGACATGGCTCACTAGCCAGCCAAGCTTTCAGTGAAAGCTCCAGTCCAAAACACTAGACATGGCCAATGGCCAGCCAAGCTTTAGCAGATACAAGTCAGACATACAACAGCTGATACTTCATTCAACTTGCTTCTGTGCTGATGAGTGGAAGCCTCGGTCCAAAAGAATTAGACATAGCTTTACAGCCAGCCAGGCTTCAACATGTTATTTTGAAACTCTAGAATTCATTCTTAAAAATTCTGAAGCCATAGAATAATTTATTTTCAAAATTTTTTTTTGAAAATTTTTTTTCAAAAATAAACATAAAAATAATAAAAACAAAAAGCTTAAAATTAAAATAAAATTTACCTAATCTGAGCAACAAGATGAACCATCAGTTGTCCAAACTCGAACAATCCCCGACAACGGCGCCAAAAACTTGGTGCACGAAATTGTGATCATCAACAATGGCGCCAAAGACTTGGTGCTCTCAAACGTGAATCACACTTTGTCACAACTTCGCACAACTAACCAGCAAGTGCACTGGGTCGTCCAAGTAATAAACCTTACGTGAGTAAGGGTCGATCCCACGGAGATTGTCGGCTTGAAGTAAGCTATGGTCACCTTGTAAATATCAGTCAGGCGGATTCAAATGGTTATAGAGTTTTAATAATCAAAAGATAAATAAAACGTAAAATAGGATAGAAATACTTATGTAATTCATTGGTGAGAATTTCAGATAAGCGTATGGAGATGCTTTTGTTCCTCCTGAACCTCTGCTTTCCTGCTGTCTTCATCCAATCATTCCTACTCCTTCCATGGCAAGCATTATGTAGAGCATCACCGTCGTCAATGGCTACATCCCATCCTCACAGTGAAAATGGTCCAAAATGCGCTGTCACCGCATGGCTATTCATCTGTCGGTTCTCGATCATACTTGAATAGGATTCAGTAATCCTTTTGTGTCTGTCACTACGCCCAGCACTCGCGAGTTTGAAGCTCGTCACAGCCATCCCTTCCCAGATCCTACTCGGAATACCACAGACAAGGTTTAGACTTTTCGGATCTCAAGAATGGCCGCCAATAATTCTAGCCTATACCACGAAGACTCTGGTCTCATGGAATGGAAGGCTCGGTTGTCAGGCGAGGCAACCATGCGTCATGAACCAGGAGGCTAAGAGATATGCACTTAAGCTATTGCAAGTAGAACGGAAGTGGTTGTCAGGCACGCATTCATAGGTGAGAATGATGATGAGTGTCACGGATCATCACCTTCCTCAGGTTGAAGAACAAGTGTATATCTTAGATAAGAAATAGGCTTGAATTGAATAGAAAAACAATAGTACTTTGCATTAATTCATGAGGAACACCAGAGCTCCACACCTTAATCTATGGTGTGTAGAAACTCTACTGTTGAAAATACATAAGAACAAGGTCCAGGCATGGCCAAATGGCCAGCCTCCATAAAGGTCTAAGATAGCATAAAACTAATCAAAGATGTCTAATACAATAGTAAAGGGTCCTATTTATATCAGACTAGTTACTAGGGTTTACAGAAATGAGTAAATGATGCAGAAATCTACTTCTGGGGCCCACTTGGTGTGTGCTTGGGCTGATCATTGAGCTTTACACGTGTAGAGGCTTCTCTTGGAGTTGAATGCCAGTTTGTAACCTGTTTCTGGTGTTTAACTCCACTTTGCAACCTGTTTCTGGCGTTTAGCTCCAGAATAGGGCAGGAAGCTGGCGTTGAATGCCAGTTTGTGTTATCTAAACTCGGGCAAAGTATGGACTATTATATATTGCTGGAAAGCCCTGGATATCTACTTTCCAACGCAATTGAGAGCGCGCCATTTGGAGTTCTGTAGCTCCAGAAAATCTACTTTGAGTGCAGGGAGGTCAGAATCCAACAGCATCTGCAGTCCTTCTTCAACCTCTGAATATGATTTTTGCTCAAGTCCCTCAATTTCAGCCAGAAATTACCTGAAATCACAGAAAAACACACAAACTCATAGTAAAGTCCAGAAATGTGATTTTTAGTTAAAAACTAATAAAAATATACTAAAAACTAACTAAATCATACTGAAAACTATGTAAAAACAATGCCAAAAAGCGTATAAATTATCCGCTCATCAACCACTCTACAATGCATACCAAGCTGATAGATATGGTGGACCCCCTTGTATTTACCAACAAGTCCCACCCTGTGCTTATAGATCATCCTCTCAACATAGCTTTGAACCACCACACTCACAAGTTCCTTTTCACCATTCATCACCATATGACCCTTATCCACCACAATTCCAATCCAATTACTTCCAAGAACCACCACATTCTTATTATGAACCCTCTCTCCCAACTAATGAATCCTCATATCCACCCCAATCTCCAATGGATGACAAACTTCGTGTTCTTCCTCAAGGGCAAGCGAAGATGCAAAGGGACGTGCTGGAACTCACTACTGCCTTAACCGAGGTGGTAAATAAATTAGCTTCCCAATATCTGAGCACTCAGAGTACTCCCATGGCTACATGTGGAGAATCAAAAGAAGAGCGTAGCATGAAGGAGACACTAGAAACTTCGGTGGACAATGAGGAGCATGGCTTTGTATTGGAACAAGTGGAGGAAGCCTTAATAGTTGTAGAGGAAGAAGTGGTTGAAGATTTAGGAGATGCTGAACCTCCATGGGAATCAAGAACTGTAAATGATTCTGCCGAGAAGTTCGAATTTGATGCCAAGGAGGATAGTGCACAACCTCCAAAGCATATACCTTGTGAAAAATTGGACGGAACAGACCAAGAAGTTGATTCCATAGGCAGTGATGATCATGAATCAAGCTCTCCTAGTCATGAACTTACATCCGCAACTGAACTCCTTGAGCCTGAAGAACCTTATCCAAGTGAATACGAAGATGATGTCGAAGTAGATTTCTCTCAACTTCCAACTTATGACTTGAGTGACGAGGAAGACATAGAAGGCTTTGATCAAGACGCAGTTGCAGTTGAAGAATCTTGTGAAGAAGTGGAGGAATTCACAGAAGAATACAAGGGAGTAAAGCTTACAGAACCACTGGAAACACCTATCCCAAGGCCATTACCACCTAATACAAGCTTCAAGTGGGTACAATCCTTAACCTTTATCTTTACTTTTCCATTTGAATATGGTTTGCTTGAAACAGATGGCCAGCTTAGAGCTCTCTGCGGCTTTAAGAGTAAGAGGGAAATGGCTCGTACTCAGAGCTGGTGTGCAAGATTTAGTAAGGTTCCATGCTTCAATCCGAAGTGCACGGATTGGTATCAAGTTCAATTGAATGGGTCTCAGAAGGCATTTGGTCATCTTGGTGAGAATACAATTTCTAAACCGCCTGGATGGAAGAATATAGATCAAGACAAAGGCGGATTTAAATGCAAAGTTTGGGATCCTGGAATCTATTCTGACATTCGTCACCCCGGGAGCCTGAGAATCTGTTTGAAGCTGCTCAAAAGCTTTACATGCCTAGTTTGGGACCCCGGAGGCTGTTGGCATTCCAAACATTGGTGGAGATTTCTGGATGAATTTAAGCACAAGCCACCATAACAGGAAGCTCATCAAATGTCTAACTTAAGGACTTTAACTAAAAGTGCTAGGTGGGAGACAACCCACTATGGTATCATCGTTCTCTTTTAGTTTTAGTTTTATTTTTAATTTGTTGATTGCTTATTTTTATTTTATTTTATTTTTATTAGTGTTCATTCATAATCTCTGCATCTAGCCGTATATAGTTTGCATTTGCATTTGCATTCTGCATATAAAAAAAAGTCACCCCACACGAGCGCGCAGGCCACGCGTGGGCGTGAGAAGGAAATCGGCGTAAAGATCCAACGCCCAGAAAGTTGGGCTGGAATCGTGCGGCTGGTGTGTGTTTAGCACAAAACGGCCCACGCGTTCGCGTCTCTAATGCGAACGCGTCACTTGCAAATCACTCATCCCACGCGAAAGCGTGAGCGACGCGTCCGCGTCGCGTGGATATTATGGCCCCCCTAAATGGAGACAGAGAGTTGCACTGAAACGACGCTGGAAGTGTGCGTCTAGCACAAATTTCGGCGACGCAGTCGCGTGCCTCACGCGTTCGCGTCACCTATCTTTTACCTAACCCACGCGATTACGTCAATCACGCGACCGCGTCAAACCCATTTCACCCTAGTCACACAATCGCGTGCTCCACGTGTTCGCGTGGATTCAAAAACACTAACCCCCCCCCTTTCTTCTTTCTCTTCTTCCTCCACCACTCTCTTCCACCCCTCTCACCCACCGCCACCCTCCTCTGCGACCACCACCACCGCGGCCACCGCCCCCAACCACCCAGAACCGCCGCTAACACCCTCGCCCCAACCTTCTTTCCATCACCACCCTTTACCCCTAACTAAACCCCAACCTCCAAACCGCCCCTTCTCCACTACCGCACCACCGTGCTCCCTCCCAGTGCCGCCGCATCACCACCACCATCTCTCTGCCCTCACCTCTGTTCATCCACATACCAGGTTCCGCCGAACATCGATTTCCCTATCATCCATAGTTAATTGCATATTTTTCTGTTTCTTTTCAAATTCGGATAGTTAGAGATGCATGTTTGTAGTGGATTCTAGGTGGTTAGGTAGCTAGGATGTGGTTAGTGGATTTAGGCCTGATAATTGTGTCGTTCTTGCTACTTGTTGTATCTATTTCGCAATTCTGATTTTGCTGTGATGATCATATTGTTCATATATTGTTATTCCATGTTTCTTGCTGCTGTTACACTGCTCTTTCATGTTCATGTTATTTGTGTCTATTTGCAGCTTTATTTAAATTTATATGAACTAATTTTTTTTCCTGCTGTTTATTGCCCGGGAACATCCAATTTTAGCCAAAATGCTGCCCAATTTTCTGCAAATTGTTTCATTTTCATTAATGTATTAGTTTTGGCAATTTTGCATTTTGCATTACTTAGCTATAACCAAACCAATTCATGCATGCACGGGCTCGCATTCTTATTCCTTTCGATTCCCTTATTAATAACTTGCATTATTGATGATTTCATTTTAATTTTAGCTACTCCGGTATCTATATGAATTATCATTAATAACTTGATATTCTTGCTTGACTATGAGTTGATTATTCTTTAAACTTGTGAAATTTATTGTTAACTAGGAAACCATTATCATGCCCCCTACTTTAACTTCCTTTTTACTAACTCACTACTTTCACTTTCTAACTTCCTTTTCACCTATTACCCACTTTTAACTTTCTAACTTCTCTTTTTGCTTTTTAACTAACTACTTTAACTTTCTAACTCAAGGCATGATTATTGTTTTTTCTAATTAACATGTATTCTACTTATAATATATTTTGGATTGTGATTTTTCATCTCAGATTTTTAACTCAAATACAGTCCATAATGCACATATATTTAACTCATTTTATAATTCTACTGCTCTTTTGCCACTATGTGCTTATATTGCTATTATTCTATCTGCCTACTTGTTTTCCTGCTTTTGTTCCTCAATTATATCCTGGAATTTCTGCTTTTCAGGATGTCTGACCCTCAGCGCAAAGGAAAAGGCAAAGCAACCACTGGCAAAAGGAAAAGAGGCGAATCCTCTATGACCATCCTGGACATTTTGCATGATGACTCCTGGCAGGAAAAGCACTTTACCCCGCAGGAGAAGGCTGACCAGCTCCTCACTGCCACAGATCCAGTTAAATTTGCAAACAGATACTGTGAGCTAAAGTATCCCGTGTTTGCCACTTCCAGGAACCTGTACCTGGAAAGAACTCTTAAAATTTCAGAAGAACTACAGCAGTACACCTCCGAACAGATAAAACAGAGAGGTTGGTTCTTCTTGGAAAGAAACTTGACAGAGGTCAATGCTTCCTGGGTCAGAGAATTTTACTGTAACTATTTCAAGACTTCCCTAGATGTGGTGCACCTCAGAGGGAAATAGATTTTGGTCACTGAGGAAGCTATTGAGGACATCCTCCACCTTCAGCCTAAGTCAGATCAACCTGACGATTACCAAAAGGCTGAAGAGGATATGAGATTTATGAGATTTAACTGGGATGCTGTCAAGTAGAAAATAGCCCTTGATCCTACTGTCTCATGGGTCATGGGTAAGAACACAGTGATGCCTAAGGGAATCAAGCTGATATATCTGAATGATGAGGCTCGGCTCTGGCACCAGATTCTGAGCAACTATGTGATGCCGAGCACTCATGAGATAGAGCTGACCGCTGCTATGATCACCCTCATCTGGTGTGTGATGGAGGGTAAGGACCTGTATCTTCCACGTTTCATCAGGCATTACATGGCCAGGGTCCATGTCAGAGGCACTCTCCCTTTCCCTTATCTGATCACCCAGCTAGGCCGTCGAGCTGATGTGCCTTGGGAGCTGGCTGATGCGAAGCCGACTGCTGCAGACTACAAGAAGATAATTCCTCACAGCAGGAAGTTTTAGGCTTTAGGCTACAGACCCCCATTCCTCACCACTCCTGGTGAGGCAGCCACATCTTTAGCTGCCCCATCTGCCTCCACTACTGCACCAGCCTCATCCACTGCACATCCACCTGCTCCTGAGCCCATTTATCATCTGGTGCATCGACTCTTCGCCCGCCTGGATCGTATGGAGCGTCGCAACAAGCGGCGCTATGAGCACCTTAAGTTGATGATCCGATCCGGCAGCGACATCCCCTTTGAGCCTGACACCCCTTCTGATACATCTGAGGCGGAGGCAAGCGATCATGAAGAGGAGACACATGCCTAGGCTGAGCAGGCATGACCAGAGCAGGCTGCGCCACATCATGAGGAGCACCACTAGCTACATGCCGCAAATCCGGAGATCCCTCTACAGTCAGAGCCTCCACTGCAGCAGACTGATCCTCCTACACTTATCCAGCCTGCAGACCCTCAGACCACCACAGAGACACCAGCAGCCCATCCTTCCGGTGATGACACTTCTTCACACCCAGCTTGAGTGAGCATCGAGAACAATGCTATATTTTAAGTGTGGGGAGGTAGCCATCTCTGGCTTATCTTTTTGGTGAACCACTACAGACTCTTCTATCTTATTTTTGTTTATTTTTCTGTATTTTTATTTTTATTTTTATTTTTTAATACTTACACATTGTTCTTTTGCTGTATTTTTACTTTATTTCCGCATTTTGCACTTTAGTTTATATCTTAGACATTTATTTTAGTTTGCAATTCTAAACTTATTAGTTATAGAATATGTGGATTCATTAGTATAGTTTACCCTTTTAGCATATAATAGTTTGATTTAATTAAAAATAAAAAGGAGTAAACTAGAAACTTTAGTAAATTAAAACAATCCACACACCTTGTATATATAGCATTACATGTTAGTTAGTTAACAACATTTCATCAAGGAGAAACACTAAGATTTTAAAAGCCACCCCAATATTTACATTGAGAATAATGGGAACTCTTGATTTCTACTTGCATGACATACATAACTGATATATGGTTTTTGAGCTGGAGAACACACAGCCTGTGAGTTTTGAGCTTAATTGTATGGTTGCATTCAAACCATAAATTTCATTCCTGTGTGTTTTGCCCTTCTTTTTCATTCTGATGTTCTTTTCATTGTTTTAATCTATATATCCAATATAGAATATAGATACATACCAAGAGATGATTGAGGCCATCATTTAAATTTTTCCTCACTTATCCCAATTTAGCCCACCTTTTACATCACCCTTGTTAGCCCCCTTAAGCTTTTTAATCCCCTCTTGTTCTATAACCACATTACTAGCCTTAAGCAGAAAAACAAAATAAAAATTCCAAGTTGAATCCTTGGTTAGCTTAAGATAGATATTGTGTACAATTTAAGTGTGGGGAATTTTATGGGAACATGGGATGATAAAAACAAAGTAGGGATTTAAAATGAATAAGTTATTTCAGAAATTTGGGAAGCTTGCTCATGTGAAATCAAAATAACTAAATTACCATGTGCATAGATTAAAATAATAATAATAATAATAATTTTATATTTTCAGTACTCAAATAAAGGGATACAAAAATTCCCCAAGTGCAAAATAAAAAAAAAAGAATCAATGCACATGGGACAAAATTTCAAAATTAAATTTAATGCATGAGCTTGCAACACAAAGTGGGAAAATTTGGGTCAATAGATAAAGGAACTTTAACTTATATAAAGTATATATGTTAGGTGAGATCTTAGACTAATCAAGCATTCACTTTGTTAGCTCACTTAGTCTTATACATATACCCTTACCTTTACCTTGGCCCCATTACAACCTTGAAAAAGACCTCATGATTTTTGTATGTCTGTATTCCATAGTTGTTGATTGGTTAGATGAAGAACAAAGTTTTAGAAAGCAAGGATAGAAAAAGAATAGAGTGATTAACCCAATAAACACTGAGTGACTAGAGAGTAAACACAAAATCCAGTGAGGGTTCAATAGCTCATCACTATATATCTCTGCTTAATTGTTAATTGTCTTGCAAGTTTGTGAAATACTTTTACCCATCTCAGTTGTGAAAGTGCTTTAACATTATCTAAGGTTTGGCTATGCATATATGATTCCTTGAGGATATGAATTAATTTAACCACATGTAAGCTTTATATACAAGTGAATAATAACTAGAATTGCATGACTCATTTAGGTAGTTTGCATTTAGAATAGAATGCATTGCATGAGATTCCACCATTCTAACTTTACCCTTTCTCTTGGATTTAGTATGCGGACATGCTATTGTTTAAGTGTGGGGAGGTTGATAAACCCATATTTTATGATGTATTTTGTGCTCAATTTAAGTGATTTATTCAATCCTTCACCCACTTATTCAAGTAAATTGCATGATTTTACATTCCCTTCCTTATTATGTGATATATGTGAAAAACATGTTTCCTATGCTTTAAAAATATTAATTTTAATTACCCTTTATTACCATTCGATGCCGTGATATGTGTGTTAAGTATTTTCAGATCTCCTAAGGCAGGAATGGCTTAGAGGACAGAAAGGAAACATACAAAAATGGAAGAAAAGCACAAAAATGGAGTTTTGAAGAAAAGGGCAGCGACGCGAACGCATGGACGACGCGGCCGCGTGCCTAGCGCGAAAAGGCAGCGACGCGAACGCGTGACTGACACAGACACGTGCCTTGAGCAGAACGCAAATGACGCGTACGCGTGACCAAAGCGAACGCGTGACAAGGAAAACTCCCAGATGATGCGACCGCATGACCCACGTGGACGCGTGACAGACGCCACATGCAGAAACTGCAGAAAATGCCCCCAGCGATTTTTGAAACCCTTTTGGCCCAGATCCAAGTCCAGAAAACACAGATTAGAGGTTATAAAGTGGGGGAATGCATCCATTCATTGGGAGGTCTTCCATTATTCACTTTTCATAATTTAGATGTAGTTTTTAGAGAGAGAGGTTCTCTCCTCTCTCTTAGGATTAGGATTAGGATTTCTCTCAATTTTAGGACTGCTTGTCTTCATTACAGGTTCAATGTTCCTTTAATTTGATTTATCTTTTACTTTTATTTATTCTAGTGCTTTGATTTGTCTATCTCTCTGTTTAATTATTTATGTTGCCAAATTGGCTTATGAACCCTTCATGTTAGGATTTTCTATTTAATATAATTTGAGGTATTTTAAAATTATGATTGCTTTCCTTTATTTATATAAATAATTTAGATTTTTCCCTTTTGGCTTTGGTTGATTAATTGGAGACTCTTGAGTTATCAAACTCATCGTGATTGATAATTGTTATTTTTGCTAATTGAATTGAATTCCACTAACTCTGGTCCTTTCTTAGGAATTGACTAGGACTTGAGGATCTAACTAATTAGTCCACTTGACTTTCCTCTACTTTAGTAAAGGTTAACTAAGTGGGATTAAAACTCAATTCTCATCACCATCGATAAGGATAACTAGGATATGACTTTCAAATTTTCATACCTTGCCAAGAGCTTTATTAGATATTAATTTATTAATTCCTGCAATTTATTTTCCTTGTTCAAACCTTTCAAAACCCAAATTCTACCTTTTCCATAGCTAATAATAAGTCATACCTCCCTGCAATTCCTTGAGAAGACGACTCGAGGTTTAAATACTCGGTTATCAATTTTATTGGGTTTGCTTAAGTGACAAACAAAACGTTTGTAAGAAAGGAATTCTTGTCGGTCTAGAAGCTATACTTACAACGCGAATTTATTTGCGAAAACTCTAGATCGCGCAAGAGTTTCGCTCTTTCAGGTACACCACATCCTGCAGGGTGATAGTGACCTCACCCCACGGGAGATAAAACGTGTCCGTCTCTGGACGCTATCGCTCCACCAGTGCCGAAATCAGGAAATTATCAAAAGTAAAATCCCTGAGAGGCACGGTATCGCCGAATC
Source organism: Arachis ipaensis (assembly GCF_000816755.2). Classification (NCBI taxonomy): domain Eukaryota; kingdom Viridiplantae; phylum Streptophyta; class Magnoliopsida; order Fabales; family Fabaceae; genus Arachis; species Arachis ipaensis. Next base: position 119,964,196 of record NC_029793.2, read on the forward strand.
CGACCTTAGTTAGATACGGGACGATGGCGTCTCGTGGAGGTAAAGTATGGCTCACTCACCAGGGCAGTAGGAGGCGAGGCCTCTGAAAAATGATAACCAAAAATAATATTTAAATTATATAAAATCATTAATAACTTATAGATTATTTTTTAACAAAAACAAAGTCTGAAATTTCTAATAAAATAAAAATATCAAAATTTATTAATGTAAATAGTATTATACTATAATGGCATTAAATTTATAAATACTAACAACATAGTACAGGAATAACAGAGTTCCAAACTAATAATATTTATGTCATACCAACCTAGCACAAGCGGATAGAGTTCTAAATTAACAATACAGACCTAACTCCTAACTCATTTACCAACGTTTCAGATCTTCATGACTACCCTAACAATGACAACATCATTAAATTTAACAACTATAACGAAACTAACCTCGAAGTCGGCCGCCCCAGCGTAATGTGTCATCTCATTCAACCTGTTTATGTCCTCGTCATTCTCCACCTGGCGTGCCATCACTGTTTGGGTCAAAGGTATAGTCAGAAAGGGTTAAAAAATGGGAGAAAGATGTTGACAAAGTCAAACTAGGGCCCGGAAGTCGGCTGTAAACGACTTCTATATATAGGCGCGCACGGACCGTATCTCGTTTACAGTGTAAACGAGATGATAATGCGTATATCTCGTTTACACTATAAACGAGATATACACGTGTCACGCTGATGTGTCATATCTCGTTCACAGTGTAAACAAGATACATGCATTGTCATCTCGTTTACACTGTAAACGATATATGGTAAGGGAATTTAAATCAGTAAATTCTCTAAAAAAAGTTATTTTGGTAAATATTATATTTATTTTATTTATTAAAATAAAAAATCCCTTGAATTTGGACTTAAATAAGTCCCTGATTTTTATTGTTATGGTTGATTAATTATTATAATTTGTCATTTATAACTTTATCAATTGTCCGTGATCAAAGAAAGAAAAAAAAATACCAATAGTCACCTTTGATTATTTTAATCAAAGACAAAATAAAATAAAATATTAAGAAAAATAAAAATCTAATTTTAGAAAATGAATCACGATGTGGCTTTATTAAATTCTTATCATTTTTTTAGAAATTATTAGTATTTTTTTATTTTAATACGAATTTTAGTTTCTTTAATTTGGATTCTAGAGACAATTTCTTACCAACCCACCGTATTTTTATTGTCTAATACTATATTTAATTTGGTACCGATATGTGTATGCAATTTAGATTAGAGTAGTATGCAATTTAGATTATTTAGTGAATATATATGTGTGCAATTAATTTGATAAATTTAAGTTTGTCATTTATGCCATTTTGTTTTTCTTTTTTTAATTTTGGTTTAATTTGACTTGACATTCTTCCATTAATTCAGACACCTCTACGGGAGAAATCATCACTTGCAAGATGACAGCGATTTGAGTTTGGGCCTTGAAAAAAAGTGAAAAAGTTATGATAGAGTTGGCTGCAGATGGACAAGGTCGAGATAACAGCTCGAACCTGTTTGTGAGATTTCTTGGTCAAGTAGCTCGTCGAATTATATTTTGTCCCATATCAATCAAAAGTTGGGATAAAATGCCAGAAGATAACACAAAAAGACAGTGGAAACTTATTGAAGTAAGTCTATTTTACTTTGATGTGCATTTTTATTAATTTATTGTTATCCTAATTTAGCTCCTAGCTTGCCTCTATTTAGGTTTGCATTTTCTGTTTATTATTGTTATTTCTTGTTAAAAAGAAATTGTGTAAGAGCTGAAATCTTGGTGTAGATAGATTCATTTGGAGGTACTTTAAGTGAGCTATAACAGGATGCCATTGCTCTATGTTTTATGAATTGATTAGGTATTAAACAGGTACTGCTGCAGGTTATATGCTATTGCTATCAATATTGTCAAGTTAGTTGCATTTCATTCTTAGGAGTTAGGATACACTTCCTAGATTTCTTTTCCCGTTCCAATTGCTAATTTCATGAATGTTTTGAAATTAATATTTGGAATTCGAAATACTTAAGAGAAAAATTTTGTTAAGATATATAGTTGTCTCAGTTTAATGAAAACTGACAAAATTACAATCAGAAAAACTTTAGCTCTACCCTAGCAGAATTCAAAAGGGGCTATGTATTTGAGGTGGTGAGTTCTCTTGCATCTAGGCTTGTATATTGGATTCCTTTCTTTTTTTTTGTTCACACATGTTTATGATCACATTACAGTAAGAATGTTCATTATAAAAACTTATAAGTAGGCCTTTGTTATGCATCATCCATTTTCTCAATCTTTTTTCTTTTCAAATATCTGCCGTTGGGGCTAGACAGCTATCTGACACAACATTGTGTTATAGTACACTGTTATGAATGTTTCAGAAGTGGATAAACTACAATAAGCACGGGTTAGGATTAGCTTTAAAAAGTCTTTTTTTTTAAATATTATCTTTCTAAGATATAATCTGCAGTATGGTTATCAAATCGCATATTTTTTTTAATAATAGATCTCCTCTATAAAATATTTCAAGGAAAATTTTGAGTTTGATTATGCTGCTGGCGTCAAATGGGCTCTGAGGACCTTAGGTGATAGATGGAAGGCCCATAAGTATAATTTACGAGGAGAATACTTCTTTCCTAACAAAAGAAAGGTAGAAATTCTGGCTGCGAATCCCTCAGACATACCGCCTGTTGAATGGACTGCTTTTGTGGATCATTATATAGATCCTAAAACAAAGGTAAATAATTAATCTATGCTTTTTTTATTGAATATTTATTATGGATATCTGGTAACATTTATTTACTAGTTTCTTGTTCTTGAAAATATAGAAACAATGTTTGCAAAACGCCAGAAATCGTGAGAAGTTTATAGTTTCACATGCCGGTGGAAGTAAAAGCAATGCTAGAAGAGCAACTCAGATGGTATTATTTTTTTTTTTTTGTTATTGAGTCTAGTACTGTTATACTATTCCTATAAAATTAGCGGTTTTAATTAAATTTGTGATTACTTTTAATATTCTATTTATTGTATTAGGAGAAAAAATTAGGAAGGCCTGTATGTCGAAGTGAGGTTATTGTATCAACTTTGCTAAAGAAATATGGGAGTTATGTAAGCGGGGAAGGACAACGATTAGCTGTGAGTGTCTCAAATTTTGTTTATATGGCTGTATATTTTTTTATATGCCTTGATTATGTCAATACTCTACTCCAATGCGATGTGCATTTGTTTGTAGGAAAAAATAGTAGAGCATTTGTCTGAAGATCAAGAGCGTGCTGCCACTGAAGGTATTCATTCAAAAGTCTTGGCTCATCCGGATGATGCAATTGGAAAAGTTTGCGGTCCTGAAAATGGTAAGCGAGTACGTGGCTTTAGTAATGCTGCATGTCCCAGTGGTTTTGGTAAGTCAAAGTGCATCTTTGGAGGGGCAATATGTGGAGGTTCTAGCAGTGCATCGCAACAGCATGTTACAGATTTAGAGAGGCAACTTCAAGAAGCTAATTACACTACTACATAATTGATTTTTACTAACATTTAAAAAATGTTACCAAATCATATTAAAATGTTACCTATGTATATTAGTAACATTTTAACAAATGTTAAATATACCCTATGTTACTAAAGAGTTTTGCTAACATTTTTCAAAAGATTTAATAACATTTAGTAAAAATGTTACAAAAGCTATTCTATAGTAATATTTTGAGAAATGTTTCAATAGATATTTCTTGGTAACACTTTGAGAAATGTTACAGTAGATAGTTTTTATAACACTTAAAAAAATGTTACCATAGATATTTTTTGTAACACTTAAAAAATATTACAATAGACATTTTATGTAACATTTAGAAAAATGTTACCATAGATATTTTTTGTAACACTTAGAAAAATATTACCGTAAATATTTTTTGTAACACTTAAAAAATGTTACAAAAGATTTTTAGTAATATTTTTTTAGTTATATTATATTATTTTTTATTTTATATTTTACACAATAGAAATATACTAAAATTAATTACTACAACATAAAATATTTCATTAAATTCACAAAATAAAATTTTTATAAACTCTTTCATTAATCAATAATCATTATACAAGTTTGCTTCGTGATGCAAATAAAATGAGAAAAAAAATACTTATAACACTTAAACCCTATTTCCATTGCGAATATCGCATTTGACAACACCTGACAAGTCTCCTATGCGCTCTTCATGCAGAATTGAACTTGGAGAATTTGATTCATTCTTTATATTGGATTTCATGACATGCTTAATTGCCTTGATGGCCATGAATATCAAGATATCAACAAATCGACTGTGCAGTAGGAAAGCTTTTCTATCTCTGACCACTCTCTCCTCTTCAGTTTTGCAGGAAAGAGAAGCCAATACTACAAAATCTAAAGCCCATTGTCTAAGCTCATATTCACCATTTCTACCTTGGCCACCACCATTACCACCCCAGCTTTCAGGAAAGCTTTTCTATCTCGGACCACTCGCTCCTCTTCAGTTTTGCATGGAAGAGAAGCCAATACTGCAAAATCTGAAGCCCATTGTCTAAGCTCATATTCACCATTTCTATCTTGGCCACCACCATTACAACCCCAGCTTTCATCCTGAGCAGGAAGGGCAGGAAAGTTTGAAGGTGACTCGGCAATAAATGGAGGGACAAGCCAGGTATTTGCTTGGAATCCATATGGAAGATTGCCAAACTGAACGAGATAAATTGTTAGAAAAAGAAAAAGGAAAACACTTTTTTATTTAAAAGAAAAAATAAAATTAGTTGGTATAAATATTACCTTGTTATGTTCAGACTTCAGAGAAAGCTTTTATTAAAGATTCATATGCCTGCACCAATCAAAAAATTATTTAAAAGGATTTCAATAGAAAACTTGAATTTCAAAATTGTGCTTGTTTAAAATTTACAGAACAACCAACACAGAATATAGAAAATGTTATATCTAGTGTATCTAGAACATGATTAGTAATTGAATATCTATACTACAAGACATGTCTATACTATTTCGAGAGGATAAATTATTATGGTTATATCTATACTACAAGACTCCTTCATTTTCTAGTGTATCTAGAACATGATTAGTAATTGAAAGATACTATTTCGAGGCAAAATCACTAAATCATGACGGATAATTGTAATGCCGGAGCACACTACCTTGTTCATCATGTTCCACTGACCAACTTGGGGTAAACAGTTCTTTTCTTTCCCACTTTCATGGTATTTAAGCTGCAGTTCATAAGTGCTACAAATTAATGAATAGTGGGGAAAAAGATATATTACATTTTCAGAATGCTACATGCAACACAAACCAGATAAATAGATGGAGAAACACATTACCCAAGGGGCTGGAAGAATTCGTGCTTCAACAGAAGCTAGCTTTTCACTGATTTTAAGACCAAATTCCTTTGCATAAGGATCTTTATTATAAGAATTATGTTGCACTGTCTGCATGGATTACCAAAGAAAAAACAACAGATGCATGAATAGAAGAACATTGTGTTTTTTGTTATGAAGTTTTGGTTTTAAATACCCGTAAGATGTCGTTTTTGCGATCGCGGGGTCTCTGGCAAGTAACTTTGAGCAGTGCAGTAATTTGCTTCTCATTCAATCTTTTTGTATACCTTTGCCCCTCCACAATCTTACAGGCCTGAGAAGCCAAAATCCATGTAAGAATAGACAAAAGAATCATTATTAAAAACAAGAGAGGTTGCTTCACTATGAAATAACTTCCCCTACCTCCATGGGTAAGTAGTTTGCCTTATTTTGGTTTCCTACTTGAAGGCAAGGAAGGTGAGTGTATTGAATAGTGAAACCATACATCTCTTGAAAGTATTCAACCACTGACTTCATAGTTGAGTTCTCATCAACAGGGAACCTAAAAGAAGCACATCTTCATATTAAGTCATCAACTACGAAATCATTTTATCATAGCTTCATACTAGAAAGAGAAATAACATATACAAGTTCTCTTGTTGGTTAAGAAGTCAATCCTGAAACGCGATATTTCCTTCTTACACTTTCTCTGTGTGTTACTTCAACCTTCACTCCTCTAAACAGAGTGATTGTCCCAATCAAGTTGTTGTTATAATACAGTAACGGTTTCTTCACACTTTCACCTACTGCTTTCAGTCCCCCGAAATGTATCACCATCAAACATTAAAATTAGTCTAATAAGTCAATTTTTCTATTTCAAGACTTGTAGCGGCTCTAATTCTATGTCAAGAACTATAGGTAAAAGAACACAAAACAATTTTATATCTCTAAACAATAGACTTCTATAAGAATCTGCAACTTGCTCAACAATTATGAATCATTTTCAAATATATTTCATGCCACCAGGCTAAAGCAATTTACAGTTATATCATGATGATACGTGTTCAGAAACAGACCTGTCCAAGAGTTATAGGAAGGAGTCTTCCGGTGGGAGGTCCAGACTGGCTACCGCCTAGAGTACGAGATGAGAATGCACTGCTATATATCAGTCTCCATCTTCCTTGCAATTTATCGAGGTCAGCCGAGAGATCAACTAGTCCTCCGACAGCTTTGAGTTCCTTAGCCACAGCATCCGCCTTTCTCAGATCATCCTCATTTGCAGCAAGACCTCTATTCAGCCTAGAAACAGCACTCTGCATAATAATTCTGCAAGTATTAAAAGCCAAATCCTAGAACAAACATAAACTAAACAAAAAGCAGCAGTGAACATGATAATAATTTCTTTTTCCTTTTTTTTTCCTTTTCTTCTTTTGTCATTTTACCATGTTACCACTTCTGGCCAACTCAGTAACCCTTGCATTATTCAGTGGTTGCAATAACCCCAATGGCCACCCCTCAATATCCTACAATACAAACATCAAAATCAAATCAATTGTGTTCAGAGAAATAATTAATGTCCATTTTTGGTAGCAGACAATGGATAATGAAAACGAATCTCATCAATGCATATCAAATAAATAAAATTGTAGACCCACATCCTCAGAATCATTACAATATAATAGAAAAAATACATAGATAATTCATGAGGATAGTTCCAAAAACAAGAACAAGCTAATGGGTTATTAAATTTAAAATGTACCTGTTGATGAGCCATGTTTGCAGTGATGTTGTTCAATATTTTGGGCGCAAAGGCCAAGCTCAGATGTTAGACAAGACTGAAGGATTCGTCATTGTTTCAGTTTGCTCTAAATCTCTGTGCACTGTAACACTCTGATTATTTGAAATCTATAGCAAGAGGCAAGGGCTATGATAGAAAGAATGCTATGGTGAAATGAAATCTGAGTTTGATAAGAACAAGAGAGAGGCATATCAACAAAGAAGAATAATGGGGTCAAAAAATGAGTGGCAGAATGTTGATCATTTGCAAGAACCCATCTTCTCTGCTTTTTCTTTACTACTGTTGACCATAAATGGAACCATACTTATTGTTTCCGTATACTAAAGTGTCCTTAGAATAAAAATAAAAACAAAAATTATACTTCTAATCAAATTATGAAAATTATTCTTTTATTATATATTCTTGCATGATAAATTTAATCATATACATATTTAAAACATAAGAATAAGCTTTGTTACATATTTTATTCTATATTTGAATTAAACTCTAATAATTACCTTTATGTCATTGTTTCTACCATAATAGATGCTTTATTAAAAGGTTATTTTTGTCCAGATTTTAACTATAATTTGAATCACAGGAGCCATAGAACTTGGTTCCTACATATTAGACATACATTAAATGAGATTAGTAAAATGCAGGGGGGGATAGATGAGACAACAATAACAATAACAATAATAATAGTAATCCATAATAACATCTGCTAAATATAAAAACTATACAAAGACCTTAGGATAGTTTTTCTTCCCCATATATCAATGCATATATAACGGCCTTGATTTTTCCAAAAGAAAAAGCTTCCCCCCGAAAAAGAGATTCTACTCTTCACCCCCCATTACCTTCGGTGATAAAATATTTACAGAGAAAAGCTACCATTCTTGCTTTGCTTAATTGCTTCCCCAAAATAAATCTTCACCCGTTCCTCCCCCAATTTGAAATAACTCCAATTCCACCCCACTTTTCTTTCTATCATTCTCTGCACAATAAAATTGGCAAAATTTAACTATCTGATATATTTGGCCACATAAAGGTCATAGAATAACTGAATAAGCAATTAACAAATTTAACTATATGATATATTTAGCCTATTTAAACATGAAACTCCAAATTTTTTCTTTCAATCAAAACAAGTTAATCAAATTTCAACAGTCTTTCAGTTTTAAAAAAATTTAAAAAGAAATAATTGAGAGCTAAAAACTGGTGCTTATAAGAAAGTAGCAACCATAAAAAGCCCCCAGGGTTACTTGAAAGGGCGGAAGATTGATGGTTTAGAAGTTATAATAAATACTCGTTGCAAGTATAGTTACTAAATCAAGCAATCAACCTTTCTTACAAACGTTTTGGTTGTCACAAGTAACAAACCCCTAAATAAATTGATAACCGAAGTATTCAAACCTCGGGTCGTCTTCTCAAGGAACTGCAGGGAAGTATGTTCTTATTATTGGTTATGGAGATTGTAAATTGGGGGTTTGAGAATGAGGAGGGAATAATCTAATTAGCAAATAAAGTAAATGAAGAACAAGCAATTTAAATGGCAAGTAAAATAAATAAATAACTGTAAATAAACTTTTGGCAAGGTATGAGAAATTGGAGGTCCTATCCTAGTTATCCTTATCAATGATGATGAGAATTGAATCTTAATTCCACTTTGTTAACCTTTACTAAGATAAAGGAAGGTCAAGGGATTAATTGGTTTGATCCTCGAATCCTAATTATTTCCTAAGAAAAGATTGGAATTATTGAAACTCAAATTAACCAAGATAACAATTGTCAAGCACGTTTGAGGTTGATAACTCCTGAGTTACTGAATTCTTAACCAAGACCAAAAAGGAGAAAAATAAATCTACCGGAATAAAAATATCTTCAGATTGGGAATGACAATAACATAAATAAAAGAAAGCAATATTAAACTGATATACCTCAAATAACATAAATTCAAAATAGAAATCTGTAACATGGGAGTATTCATAAATTAAATTATAAAAGTAAACAATCAACTGAAGTAATGAATAAAAGAAAAAGGGAAATTTAAAGTAAAGGAATATTAAAACCTGGGATCGAGAGTTACTCCTAAAGAGAGAAGTTCTAAATCCTAATCCTAAAGAGAGAGAGAATCTAACGACCCAATTTCTGGTACGTCATGATCATACTAGAAACTGAGCGTTACTAACTTGTCTTCCTAATTATTATCTATTATTTATTATGTGAGCCTGATTCGTTGTTAAAAGCGTAGTTATTTTACGAGGTACTTTTTTTTTCTAAAAACGTTTGGATTAATAAACAGAATCATTAATAATCAAGTCATAAATGATAACAGATAATACAGTTATAAACAACCACACATAAATACATCACAAGCAGTTGACAACATTCGGTGATTCAGCCTTTATTAGAGTAAAGATCTTTAGTTAGAACACCCCTAGATATAGCTAAATAATAACTATATACATATATATACATACAATATCCCAGGTCCTGACCTGTTCAAGAAGTCCCTAAGCTGGCACCTAGGCTAGCCTAGACCCTATACTCACCTAGTCCCTCTAAACTACTAAAGCGAGGGAAAGTACGTTCTAGGTCGTCAAAACTCAAGTCAGGTGGATCGTCATCAAAAGGTGGAAGGTCGTCTACTAATCCTCTGCACGATCATATGTCATCAAAGAGCGTCTCTCAAGTACTTCATCGAGTGGCCACATAACAGCAACATCGTACGGAGGACTTAGGTTAAGGTTCACGTACAAACGGGGTGCAGACGTTGGCTAGTCTCACAGTATATACATATAAATAGAGAACGAGATTCACCCTAGACTCAGAAGACTACCTAGAGTGGAATCCTCTTTGCGAACGATCGTCAGTGAATTACGGAAGGGTACTCACGCTTCCATCTGAAGGGGGAAGGGAGAGAGAAGGGGTAAGAACTGGGGAGTTCTTAGTAGGGCCG
>NC_029793.2:119978206-119981134 GCF_000816755.2 Arachis ipaensis
CCCTTAAATAAATTGATAACCGAAGTATTCAAATCTCGGGTCGTCTTCTCAAGAAATTGCAGGGAGGTATGTTCTTATTATTGGTTTTGTAAATTGGGGTTTTGAGAATGAGGAATCTAATTTCTAATTAGCAAATAAAGTAAATGAAGAACAAGCAATTTAAATGGCAAGTAAAATAAATAAATAACTGTAAATAAACTTTGTATGAGAAATGAGAAATTAGAGGTCCTATCCTGGCTATCCTTATCAATGATGAAATCTTAATCTTAATTCCACTTTGTTAACCTTTACTAAGATAAAGGAAGGTCAAGGGATTAATTGGTTTGATCTTCGGATCCTATTTATTTCCTAAGAAAAGATTGGGATTATTGAAGTTCAATTTAATTAGCAAAGATAACAATTATCAATCATGTTTGAGTTTGATAACTTCTGAGTTACTGATTTCTTAACCAAGACCAAAAGGAGAAAAGTAAATTTACTGGAATAAAAATGTCTTCAGATGGGAATAACAATAACATAGATAAAATAAAGCAAGATTAAACTAAAATACCTCAAATAACATTAATTCAAAAGAGTAATCTGTAACATGAAAGAATTCATAAATTAAATTGCAAAAGTAAATAAAAAGGAATATTGAACCTGATAAAGAGATAATCCGGAAAGCAAATAAAATCCTAATTCTAAATCCTAATCCTAAAGAGAGAAGAGAGAGGATCTCCCTCTCAAAACTAAATCTAAATCATGAAAACTAACTAAAGTGGAGACTCTCTTTTTGAATGGATGCATTCCCTCACTTCATAACCTCTGGTCTATGCCTTCTGGACTTGGATTTGGGCCAAAAAGGGCTTCAGAAACCGCTATGAGCATTTTCTGCAATTTCTGGTGCGTGGCCTCTGTCACGCGTCCGCGTGGGTCACGCGGTCGCGTCATTCGGAGTTGTCATTGCCACGCGGTCGCGTCAGTCAGGCGGGCGCGTCGCTGCTTCTTCGCGCTTGGCATGCGTCCGCGTCGCCCATGCGATCGCGTGGATGCCACTTTCTCCAAAAAACTCTGTTTTGTACTTTCCTTCCATTTTTGTATGTTTTCTTTTCATCCTTTAAGTCATTCCTGCCTTAGAAGATCTGAAACTACTCAACACACTAATCACGGCATCGAATGGAAATAAAGGTAATTAAAATAATTAATTTTAAAGCATAGGAAACATATTTTTCACATACATCACATGATAAGGAAGGGAAAGTAAAACCATGCAATTAATATGAATAAATGGGTGAAGGATTGAATAAATCACTCAAACTAAGCATAAAATATATCATAAAATATGGGTTTATCATTACTCAAAGCAAGAGTTTACCTCAGTTTACAATTCAAAAACTATGCAAGGGCACAAAACTAGTGAAAACACAATTATCTTAAACCATACCTCTCATTTAAAAACCAATTAACAGAACAAGAACACTGACAATTTTCAAGATTTAGAATAAAAGACGAGCTAAAATTTAAACTTCATAGTATAGTATACATAAATCAAATAAATTCTGAAATATTCAGAGAAAAAATGCAAAATTGTCAACAAAATTGTCAATGACTACAACCACCTTTAGAAGTAGCTTTTGCAGCTCTTTGTACCTCCTGCAAGGCTCGTCAAAGATCCCCAAATGTTAATGCATAAATTAATTTATTCGAAGAAACAATTCCTTGAACTTTATTCGAAGAATCGAAACCACATCTTCCAATAGTTTCAGAGTAAGAAGCCCTTGAAAATCTCCCCAAAAAAAGTGAATCGAAGCCCTTGAAAGAATTGAGGAATGAAAAACGGAGAGATCAGAAGTCTTAGACTAAAATTTGTCTGAATTCCATAGTGCTAAACATAGGGAATTTAATTTCTTGAAAATCAACTACAGTAATCATAATTTATAATAAAAATCAATGCATATATTAACATATTCCAGAATTAAAAAGCGCTAAATTAGGGGTTGGCCACGCATTCGTAACATAAATTAACACATTGAGGATCGAAGGATGACCTACCTACAGGACGACGGCGACAACAACTGCGAGCGGCAATCAGAGACACTTACAACGAGGAGGACAGAGGAGCAGTGATGACTTAGGTGAATTGAGAGAGTTCAAAGATTGCAGTCTCACCAGAGAGATATCGAGAATTGAGATCAAGCCAAAGCAAGATCGAGAGCAGATCGAACAAGAGCCAGATTGAGATTGAAATTCAGTGAAATCAAGCTCGAAGCAAACGCACGAAGGAATAAGTGATTAGATTGAACAGTGAGCGAGATTTGGATCTGAAGAGTCCGAGATTTTGATTTTGTGAGCAGTGAGTTTTGCTTGTTCTGTAAATGTGAATAAGTAATTAGGAAAAGATAACACTTTTTAAAAAATTAAATATATTTACTAATATTTATAAATAAATGTTACTTAATATTTAATTTTATGACCATTACTAGCACTTTAATAAATGTTAAAAGAAAAATGTTACTAAATCTTCAAAATGTAATAGTATAAAGATCAAGTGGTAACTCTCCACAGATTTATACAATAAAAATACGGTGATGAAGTACCTACCTTCTGTGCCACACATTCAGTCGGAATGATGCACCTCATGTCATGTTTATTTTAATTTTAATTTATATCTAGTTTATACTGTTATTAAAGATACTTTTATTTTTTGTCGTACAGAATTATAGAACATGATTTTTGTTATTTCTTTACTATATATATGAACAATGCATATGCTTTAATTTACCGTTATTACTTAGTTTGCTATTTTTTTTAATAGTTATTATCGTTGCTTTGATTGTTTTTATTGTTAAAAAATTATTTTAATATGTTAGTATATATATATAGAAATAAATATATGCAATATCAATTTAAAAAAATATTCAATTAGTAATTATGGTTTAGAGTTTTTTT
>NC_029793.2:119981425-119987181 GCF_000816755.2 Arachis ipaensis
TACTCAACACACTAATCACGGCATCGAATGGAAATAAAGGTAATTAAAATAATTAATTTTAAAGCATAGGAAACATATTTTTCACATACATCACATGATAAGGAAGGGAAAGTAAAACCATGCAATTAATATGAATAAATGGGTGAAGGATTGAATAAATCACTCAAACTAAGCATAAAATATATCATAAAATATGGGTTTATCATTACTCAAAGCAAGAGTTTACCTCAGTTTACAATTCAAAAACTATGCAAGGGCACAAAACTAGTGAAAACACAATTATCTTAAACCATACCTCTCATTTAAAAACCAATTAACAGAACAAGAACACTGACAATTTTCAAGATTTAGAAGAAAAGACGAGCTAAAATTTAAACTTCATAGTAGTATACATAAATCAAATAAATTCTGAAATATTCAGAGAAAAAATGCAAAATTGTCAACAAAATTGTCAATGACTACAACCACCTTTAGAAGTAGCTTTTGCAGCTCTTTGTACCTCCTGCAAGGCTCGTCAAAGATCCCCAAATGTTAATGCATAAATTAATTTATTCGAAGAAACAATTCCTTGAACTTTATTCGAAGAATCGAAACCACATCTTCCAATAGTTTCAGAGTAAGAAGCCCTTGAAAATCTCCCCAAAAAAAGTGAATCGAAGCCCTTGAAAGAATTGAGGAATGAAAAACGGAGAGATCAGAAGTCTTAGACTAAAATTTGTCTGAATTCTATAGTGCTAAACATAGGGAATTTAATTTCCTGAAAATCAACTGTAGTAATCATAATTTATAATCAAAATCAATGCATATATTAACATATTCCAGAATTAAAAAGCGCTAAATTAGGGGTTGGCCACGCATTCGTAACATAAATTAACACATTGAGGATCGAAGGATGACCTACCTACAGGACGACGGCGACAACAACTGCGAGCGGCAATCAGAGACACTTACAACGAGGAGGACAGAGGAGCAGTGATGACTTAGGTGAATTGAGAGAGTTCAAAGATTGCAGTCTCACCAGAGAGATATCGAGAATTGAGATCAAGCCAAAGCAAGATCGAGAGCAGATCGAACAAGAGCCAGATTGAGATTGAAATTCAGTGAAATCAAGCTCGAAGCAAACGCACGAAGGAATAAGTGATTAGATTGAACAGTGAGCGAGATTTGGATCTGAAGAGTCCGAGATTTTGATTTTGTGAGCAGTGAGTTTTGCTTGTTCTGTAAATGTGAATAAGTAATTAGGAAAAGATAACACTTTTTAAAAAATTAAATATATTTACTAATATTTATAAATAAATGTTACTTAATATTTAATTTTATGACCATTACTAGCACTTTAATAAATGTTAAAAGAAAAATGTTACTAAATCTTCAAAATGTAATAGTATAAAGATCAAGTGGTAACTCTCCACAGATTTATACAATAAAAATACGGTGATGAAGTACCTACCTTCTGTGCCACACATTCAGTCGGAATGATGCACCTCATGTCATGTTTATTTTAATTTTAATTTATATCTAGTTTATACTGTTATTAAAGATACTTTTATTTTTTGTCGTACAGAATTATAGAACATGATTTTTGTTATTTCTTTACTATATATATGAACAATGCATATGCTTTAATTTACCGTTATTACTTAGTTTGCTATTTTTTTTAATAGTTATTATCGTTGCTTTGATTGTTTTTATTGTTAAAAAATTATTTTAATATGTTAGTATATATATATAGAAATAAATATATGCAATATCAATTTAAAAAAATATTCAATTAGTAATTATGGTTGAGAGTTTTTTTTAAATTAAAAAAAAATTTAGCTACAGATTTATGTGTTGGTAAATAGCCCATAATATTGGCCACGGAAAAAAACGTGGAAAAAAACCCAGCCTGCCAAATATTTTTTGTGCATGTTTTTTTTCCATAGAAAAAACCGTGGCTAAATAACCCAGCAATGTTTACCCATAGAAAAAATGTGGCAAAAAAAGTCCAGCCTGTCAATATTAGCCATGGTTCAGAGTGTGGCCAATAACGTAAAAACCGTGGCTATTCAGATGTCTCCACGGGTCATAAAACTGTGGCTAACCAGCCGAAAACCGTGGCTAACTGAAAAGGCGTCACCCTTATTAACCATGAAAATATATTCGTTGTTAACGCTTAGTCGCCACGGATTTTCTTGATTTTAGCCACGGTTTTTTTCGTGGTTAATCACCGCATTTCTGGTAGTGTTGGGTGAAGGCATATTTCTCACATGGACCAAAAGTGGACAACCTCACAAATAACATGTGTGAGGTGTTCAATGCAAAGATAGTCAACTATAGAAGCAATCCTATCCTCACAATGTGTGAAGAAATTAGGTGCTATCTGATGAGGAGGATGGTCAAGCATAAAGAGTTACTTGGAGATTATCTTGGAAAGCTCGCACCTGTTTAGCAGAAGAGGATGGATCGTCTAATAATGACAAGAAATACATGGCGTGTAGAGTGGATAGGTGACGACAAACATAAGAGGTTCGAAGTAAGTCGTAAAGCTACAAAGGTGGACGTGGATCTCATCAAGCAGACCTGCTCATGCAACAAATGGCAGCTGACCGGTTAGTTTTAATTTATTGTTAAGCACTTTTTTCATAACTAGTTCATGATGTTTTCATTATTGGCTGAATGAGTACTGGTTCATGATGTTGTTCTATTTTATGCATGCCATGTATCCATGCCATTGCAACCATAAGGAAGAGGCATGATCATCTTGAGGATTATGTGCATTCATAGTTATGCATGGAGTCAATCCATAAGACATATGCTCATTGTATTCAGCATGTGCCAAGTGAGGAGTTTTGGACAAGGACTGAGTATTCAAGGTCGGATCCTCCCATCATAAAGAGACCAATAGGCAGGCCAAAAGTACACAATAGACAGAAGGATCTAGCTAAGCCAATGATGCAGCAAGGTGAAAAGCTGAAGAGATCATTTAAAGTAATGTGTAGTAAATGTGGTGCAATGGGACATAACTACAAGACATGCAAGGGCGCTCCATCTGATCCCAACTAGAAACCTAAGACAAAGAAGGACAAGAAAGGTTCCACATCTTAATCATTAGCAGTCCTCCCACTGTCACAGTCAGCTCCATCTGTTAATGTAAGTAAATTTCTGAAGGAGTAATCTGTCTAATTTCTTAATGGTTAGGAATTTATGTGTCTGATTACTGTATGCTAAGAAATGTATGTGTCTATTTACTTTATGGGCAGGATGCTCCTAACACCCAGAGTGCTCCATCTAATCAGGATTATAACATACCTAGTCAGCAACTCATGCCTATTGTAAGTTATTGAATTTTAATGTGAATTATTGATTTAATAATGACTAGTTTGACTACTTGAAATACATGTCAACGCAGATCTCAAGTAGTGTCACCCCAAGTCCTTCCAACCCTGTGGCAGCAACACCAGTGGCATCCCAAATCAGGCTAGGTCTAGTAACTAGAAGGACACCATTTAGGCCTCCACTCCAAGTTCTATCTACAACCCACCAAAAAGCTCAAGTAGCTCCATCAAAGATCAGGCCCAAGCAAAAGATATTCAGGCCACCACCTCTACTATGCCCCAGTCCATTCCCACCTCCAAGTCAGCTAAATCCACCACAGCCTCAATCTCATGGTGCTCCATATCCACATCAGCCTACAATTGGCCCTTATCCACCTGGCTCACATCCACCTCAAGTCAGGCTAGGACCAAGTGCAGCAGCTACCCAGGAGACATTAGCAGCAGCAACACAGCTATAACTAGACTATTCAAATTCATCCCTAATCCACCTTCCATCAGGCCAAAGTAGTGAAGAACTGTATGACTTTGGGCATCCCACTATGCCTTGTAATAGCTTTTAGTAAACTTGGTATTGCATTTTGATTGATACTTATTTCTGCGTATCCTTGAATTAGGATCTGTATTTTGTGTTTGAGGCTTACTTTTGTCATGTTAAGCTTCATAAAACTATGCACTTTAGGAGACTTGTTCATTTTGAAAAGCTTTCATTTGTGAGGTTTAGGAAACTAGCTATGACAAACTTGTTTATGTTATTGAACATCAACTTTCGAAGCTTATGTATGCAACTATTAAATCTAATTCTTCAACGTTTCCATGTTTTTTCAGATATTTAAAACATAATTTAAACATACTGATATTATAATTTGAGATGCATTTAGATTACAGATCCATAAATAGCCAAAAATGGCATGTTTCAATACACAAGAAAAACCTAGAAAAACCCATTCTCTATCATGATTTATATAATTCATTTCTCAAGCACTAGATACATAAATAGCTACACAAACAGCACATATAATTACACCAATACACCAAGCTAATGGATTTTTCTTCTTCTCCAAAGCAATAATCTTCTCCTCCAAAACAGCCATTCTATGATCCAATTCCTCTTTCTCTTCTACAACTTCAATCTGTATCTCACCCAAATGTCTCTTATCAGAGATGCAACCATTGCTTCCAATTCTAGCAAGATGCTCATCGACCCAAACAAAAAATTTGCAATGAGGTTCCTTTCCCTATCAAAATTCCTAAAATCATTTATTGTCTACAACCATTTCAGATCAAACCAAAACAAATTTTTTAACTTACATTATAGAATGGGCAACCCAAGAAGATTCTATTAGGGTTGCTAACAGTCCTGGACATATACATTATTGCATAAACTCCACAGAAGCACCTCGGGGCGACGGCGTCGTTTACATCTCCAGCATGCACAACACATGGAACTAAGCTTGAAGCAGAATTTTCTTGTCTTACTCCACTTACGCTTCTTCTTGAGGTTGATGATGCTCTCTTCGAAGCCATTGTTGATGTACGTAGAACTCCTTCCTCACCACCAGCCACCACCCTAAACGAACAAACCAAATCAATTTGAGGATTAGGGCAGCACACAAAACGATGTAGCTTTGAGAGCGACGGACTTCTTTGTTGGCCTTGTCACTTCCTCCTCTCCTAGCCTTGTCACCACGCCGCCAGTCCCTGCGCGCCTTGCCTCCATCTGTGTTGAAGCTATTGTTGGCTCTGTTGTGGCTTGCCTCTTCTTTTCTTCTCTGCCTCCGCATCTTGCTTCTCTTTTATTGTCGAACCTGAGTTCGGTTCTGCTTCTGACCTTCTACAAAGGCGAGCTTTTTTTTAGTTATTATATATTAGAGAAAAGGATAAATAGATTCTTGACCATTTGATTCGCGGACATTTAAATTCTCGTTTAAGTCTTTGAGAATTTGAAAATACATTTAAGTCCATGACCTTTTCAAAATTTGGACATATTGATCCCTCATATTCACTTGAAAAAATCAAATGTGACTCCCATTGTACTGACCTGGTTGATACGGATGCACACGTGAGACAGTTTTTAAAATTGGACAAATTAGAATCAAAGATCGATGTGTCCAGATTTTGAAGAAGTCAGGACTTAAATGTATTCTTAAATCGAATTGTCCTTGTCTCTATATATTAATATGTTTGCTTTCTCTTTCGTTTTGATGGTTGTTGTTTTAATATAGGTTTAGAACAGATAAATTGATGTTAATTGTTGCTGTTTTATTTGTATAGAATTGTGTCAATACTTAGTTATCAGATTCGGCTTGAATCGACCGGTTTGATCGAAATTCCAATCTCCCCGTTACCTGACCAGGCCAAACCACCCTCCGAACCGCTTAAGCATCAGACCCGCAAAAAACCGCTTCGCGTCCATTCGTTTTAAAGCAAAACTGGAAAGGG
>NC_029793.2:119988610-119991237 GCF_000816755.2 Arachis ipaensis
CATGCTTTTTTTTTTTTTTTTGAAAAAAAAAAAATTGAAAACGAGGACGTTTTCTAGTAAAGGAATGCCAAAATCGTAATATGCTCGGGGAACGTCTCCTTCCTCTTCCTCTCGCAGTCTCGCACCCACAAGGGCACCCCTCAGTGTCTGAGTCTCGTCACTCTCTCGGTAAGCTCAAGCTCTCTCATCTCTCTCCCTGTCGCTCTCGCACTCAAGCTCTCTCGCACTGCCTCCGGTCTCGCACTCAAGCTTGTTGTTGCTCGTCACCGTCTCGCAGTCAGCGCGCGCCTTCCCTGCGCTCGTCATCTCCGGCGGCAGAAGCAGCACGTCCCGGGCTGGTCGTCGTCTTTTTGCTTCGAGCCTCGCCGTCAGCAGCTGGTCCCCGATTTGGTGAGTTCCAACAAATTCCCCTTTTCTTTCTTGCTCAATTCAATTTTGCTCAATTCAATTTTGTTGCTGTAATTCATCAGTGCACCTTGATTTTGTTGCTAAAAGTTGAATTTGTTGCTGAAAATATCACCGAACTAATTTTTTGGTTGCTGAAATTCATCAGAATTGAATTTATTACTGATTATCATCACTGGAGCTTGAATCTGTTGTTGTCTTGCTGAAATAATCACTTAGCTAAATTTTTTGTTTCTGTAAATCTGTAATCTTTTGTTGCTGAAAATGATCATATATTGAATAAAATTGTTCAGTTAAATTTGTTCCCATGCTCTTTTTTTTTCTTGCTAGAATTTAAAAAATGTCGTCATCACAACTCAGTTGCTATTATGAATTATTCTTAGTATTGATTTGTGAAAAATACACAAATGTTGATATAGATGCAAACCAAAATGAAGGAAATGTTGGTTAAGCTTCAAATTTGTTCTATGAAGATATAGATGCCGACTTTGAGATCACCTCTTGAATTTGATTTACCTGATTGTGTTATTTTTTGCTCTTTCACTTGTTCATTTAAATTGAGAAAGTATTTTGTACTCGTGACTAGTTTATATCACTTTTTACATCATTAGTTATTTCTACAAAATTGATACTTAATGTTATTAATATGTTTGTGAAGACATGCATTTTAAGTTTTAACTGTAGATTTTAATTTTTTATTTTTATAATTTTACATTTTTATTTAATTATGACCGAGTCAAGGAGGTAAATTAGTGACCCAACGGTTGAACAAATGACCTGGTGATCCAATCGTATGACTAGGTCAATTATCGGTTCGGTTTTGATAACTATGGTTAGTAGTATGTATTTGTCAATTTGAGTTACTAACTTTGTAATTGTTGTTAATTGGAATTTTGTTAGTTATTGTATATTAATCTGTTTTGATGCTAGTGTTGTGACTAAGGAATCATTGAACTATTGGTGTTGTTGCACTTAGCTAATAGGTTGTGATAGTTTGATTAGATAATAGGTTGTGACTTTGTGGTTATGTGATAGTGTGATTAGATTATATGTGATTGCACTTAGCTAGTTTATATTTTTATTTATGTGGGACCGGACCAATGATTCAACTAGTGACCCATCGATTGAACTAATGTTCCAGTGACCCAGTAGTTTGTTTGGTTCCATCACCATTTACCGGTTCGGTTCTAACAACTATGGTTAGTAGTTCTCAATCTAAAAGAACCTCAACAAAACCTCACTCTTACCATTTGCAGCATCGGGTACGGCGACCCAAGAGTCACGCCACCGTCACCGCTGGAGTCACTCTCACTGGAAGGAGGTATTTGTTACACTTTCTTCATTATTTTATATTGGTTCAGAAGTTTTGGATTTTGAGCATTGAGAATATTACTTGCCAGTTCTACAGCTGAAGCTTAATTATTGTAACTTCTTTTGGCCTTCATTGCTCTCTCATTCCAATTTCTTTGCAGAATCAAAGCGGAGGCTATGAAGGTGTTTAATATAAATGGAGCGACACTTTCTCTTGCACTCTACACCGATGTCACCAATTCCAAGTTAGCCTCTCTCTCTCGTTTTCTCTCATTATTCTAAAAACAATCATAAATTATGGAATATTAGCAACCTGTTATTGGAAATTTACATGTTAGTTGTTAATGAAAGAAAGATTTTATTGCAGTTTTGACTTGTTTGAAATTTGTATTTCTTCAAGTTATTGAGACTTTTCGTCATCCCAACTATCAGGGAGGCGTTGTAGTCTATAAACACCATTTTGTTCCTTTATCATTTCATTAGGTTAAATGGTTATTGGAGGTAATTGATTGGTCCAGTAAACATCAAAGTAGCTATGATAGAACAGATCATAAGGGGCTTTATTTTTATTTTTTGGGTATTGATTTTGCAGTGATATTTTTTCTTTGATAATTACAAAAATGATATCTTGTTTTCCTTTTGTATAAGGAAGAGTGATGTAACTTAGCAAACAAGAAACAGAATTTGTTAGCTCTTGGGTAGGTAGTTATTTTCGGTTTGATTTCTTATACTACATCATTATATATATAAGGCTGATACTGTTATCTATGAGTACTTTCTTTCAGTTTCTTTAGAATTCATTTCACATTTTGAAAACAAGGAAAGTAATTAGTACAATGTAGCAATTTCGTAATTAATAATGAAAACTTATCAACTTCAAATGAAAACAAACCAAACCAAACATATCATAA
>NC_029793.2:119998923-120004212 GCF_000816755.2 Arachis ipaensis
AACTAATTTTATAGTATTTTTAGTAAAAAATAAAAGATTAAATAAATAAAAGAAAAATAATTTATACGTAAGTTATTAGATATCTAAGTTGTAACTTTTATATGAGAGTATTTAGTGACGTTTGTGTCGAGCATGTGAACAGATCTTCATAATTTTGTCTATCATCATGTTTCGCCTTATCATTTTGGTGTCTAGGTAGCAAAGTATTATTTTTTCTTGCTGTCTTCTTGCACGTAGCCACTTTTACATATCAAAGAAAATATTTACTTTCCCTCTAATACTATAATATTGAAAAGCACTCACCAAAAGTTAAAATTTTTCTAGGTTAATGGATTACTGCAGATATAAATGAAATTTAAACATCTGCTACTTATCTAAGCGGATGAGTGAGTTGATCACTCGATCAACCCAAATTGACACACATTACAAAGCTCTTCAATCACAACTAGTGAGCCAGCTAGTAGTATGCAATGCTTTGAAAATCGGACCGGACTGACCGGTCGAACTAGTTCAACTGGAAACCGACATAGAAAACGGTTCGATCCTCCTGTTAAAATCGCTGATGACAAAACCGCTAGAAAACTATTGAACCGACCAGTAACCGACTGGTTGGACCAGATCGGGAACCGACCGGTTCGTATGAAACGCTGTCGTTCTGATTTGTTAAGAAAAAAAAAGAAAACCCTCCCACCCCCACTCGAGTTACCCCTTCAATCCCTCACCCGACCAAACACCCAGCTCATTCCAGCTTCCTGGACAAAACACACAGCAAGAGCAAGCCATAGATCCTTCCCAACCAAAAAATTCAGCTTCCTGGACGGAACCGTAGCCGCCGTTCGTCTGTGTCAGCGTCTCCGGGGCCTCTTCCTTCTCCTTCTCCACGGCGTCTCCCCTTTCTAGCTCGGCACGTCTTCTATTCCCAGGTGAAATCGCTGCTCGAGGCCTCCAGCTGGTGCGCCGTAGTGTCGCCGTCGTCTGGCCGTCGTGTCTTCGTCGTCTCGCCGTCGTCTTCCTGCTGCCAGTGAAAGGTTAGTAAAACTGTGATTTACTGATTTGAGGATAGTAGAAAGTTGAGTCTGTTACTCTGTTTCAGGGATCTGAGGTTGAATTTGTGATTTGTGATTTCTTGAGTCTTTTGTAATGGTGCTGATTTGAGTTTGGAATTTGTGATTACTGATTTGAGGTTAGTGGAAAGTTGAGTCTGTGTTACTTTGTTTGATGAATTTAAAGTTGAATTTGTGATTTGTGATTTTTTGGGACTTTTGTAATGCTACTGATTTGAGTTTAGATTTTGTAATGCTACTGATTTGAGTTTTGGGACTTTTGTAATGCTACTGATTTGTGATTAACCCGGTCCAACCCGTTCGGGTAGGGTAGGGTAGGGTCTGGGTATGTCTGCGGGTAGGGTAGGATACGGGTTTAGGGTGTACCCTACCCTACCCTACTCGCACCTCATATATAACACATATTTTATAAAAATTAGGTATATAGTGAAGGAAGTGAGAATTGAACCCACAACCTCCCTTATGTAATGACTTACAATAAGTGAACAACCACTAAAACTAGTTAGTTAATTTAGTAATTTAAAGCATTAGTTTTTTATTTTTTATGTTATTAATATGTATAAAATTTGAAATGATTGAATTTTATATTTACTTTGAAAAACTTGATATTTCTGCGGGTATGGTAGGATAGGGTAGGGTTTAGAATTTTAGGGTGCGGGTAGGGTTAGGATTGAGAGATTCTCAACCCGCAGATAGGATAGAGTAGAGTTTTAATAAAATTTTCATCCCGCATGAGGGAACGGAATGCCATATGAGCTATGGCTCGTCGGCAGTAGTATGGGTGGTTTAAATTACTACCAAATACAAAGTCGATTTAATTACTTTTTGGTTAAATAATTATTTTTTTTTTTTATTTTTGAGTTTTGCCAGTTGCTAATTGGATAAGATTTTAGAAAGCCCATTATACAAAAAATCAAATTAATGAAAAAAAAAGAGTTAAATTACCAAAACACCCAAATTGAAAGTCTAGTTAGTACTGTAGTTCTCACTTCTCAATGTGAAAGAACCTCAACAAAACGTCACTCTTATCGTTCGCAGCATCGGGTACGGCAGCCACAAGAGCCACGCCACCGTCACCGCCGGAGTCACCCTCACTGGAAGGAGGTATTTATTACACTTTCTTCATTCTTTTATATTGGTTAAGAAGTTTTGGATTTTGAGCAGAGAGAATCTCACTTGACAGTTCTATAGCTGAAGCTTAATGGTCGTAACTTTTTGTGGCCTTCATTGCTCTCTCGTTCCAATTTCTTTGCAGATTCAAAGCAGAGACTATGAAGGTGTTTAATATAAATGAAGCCACACTTTCTCTTGCACTCTACACCGACGTCACCAATTCCAAGTTAGTCTTTTTCTCTGGGTTTCTCTCTTATTCTAAAAACAATTATAAATTATGGAATATTAGCAACTTGTTATTGGAAAATTTTACTTGTTACTTGTTAATGAAAGAAAGATATTATTGCATTTTTGACTTGTTTGACATTTGTATTTGTTCAAGTTATTGAGACTTTTCGTCACCCAACTATCAGAGAGGCATTGTTGTCTAAAATTACCGTTTTGTTCCTTTATCTATTTAATTAGGTTAAATGGTTATTGGAGGTGCATGATTGGTCCAGTAAACATCAAAGTAGCTATGATCGAATAGATCATAAGGGGCTTTGTTTTTATTTTTATTTTTATTTTTTGGGTCTTGATTTCGCAGTGATATGTTTTCTTTGTTAATTACAAAAATGATATCTTGTTTTCATTTGTATAAGGAAGAGTAATGTAACTTAGCACACAAGAGATAGAATTTGTTAGTTGTTAGGTAGTTAATAATTTTCCGTTTGATGTTTCATACTACATCAGTATATATAAGGCTGGTACTCTTATCTATGAGTACTTCCTTTCGATTTCCTTAGAACTCATTTCACATTTTGGGAACAAGAAGGAAAGTAATTAGTACAATGTAACAATTTTGTAATTAATAATGAAAACTTATCAACTTAAAAGAAAGCAACCCAAACCAAACATATCATAAGGTTGTGTTTGGATTTTCCTTTGAGACTAAAATACGCAACGGCGAGTTGGAGACAAAAATTGTGTGTCCGTCTCCGCAACCAAATGAGTTTTTTTTTTTTATCTATTGGCTCTTGTTTGTGTCTATCATAAGGTTGTGTTTGGATTTTCCTTTGAGACTAAAATACGCAACGGCGAGTTGGAGACAAAAATTGTGTGTCCGTCTCCGCAACCAAATGAGTTTTTTTTTTTTATCTATTGGCTCTTTGTTTGTGTCAGAGATAGTATTTAGACGCAGCCTAAGGGATCACTTTAACTGGAAGTTATAATTCATGGTAGTTAGAGTTCAGTTTTCCACTTTTTCTTTTGATAATAAGAGTGTTTAGTGAGGCTAGTGTTCCAGCGGTTAGAAATGGTGACTTATAAACTAGTTGCTCCTTTCTAATTGTTTTAGAATGGTACCTGCAAATTCTTTACTCTTTCTATCATACAATGAGTCTGTAGAAGACTAAAAGTAAATATATGGAACACATTGTAAAATGTTTGCTATTTGTAATTGATTCTAAAGATTGGGATCCTGCTTCCCTGCCCTTTCGATAAATTATGTGATGGTATTCTTGTTTTCTCATAGGGAGCTCTTGGAAAGTATGCAAGCTGGGACATTGGAGCCAGAAGTTGCATTCCTCAATGCTTTACTTGTATTGTTTCTTATATTTGTGCTTTATGTCATACCCAGCACCATTTATATCCATGACTCTAGTGCTTAAACCATTTTCAAATTTTAATGATGACTGTTTTTCATCATTCTAATGTTTCAATTGTTATCAACTGAACCAGATTCTAGATGTTTTTCCTCTTCTAGCTGCTGCGCACAAGACACTTGTAGCTAAGTCACGGGATTCTTTGACCACACGCACTCTTCACTCAGAGCTTATTTACAATTACTCAGGGTCCAAGCATGTAAGTATGCATTTGTATTTGACTGATTCTGGTTCATTTTCCAATTAAGTAGGCTAACTTCTCCTTGTATCGTGGATAGATTAGTGAATCTTTGAAAAGATGTGGTATCTCAGATAACACGACATACATCCTTGCTGCTAGATTTGATGCTACTCCTAATGAGGTCGGACAATTCTAAGACACCTTTTTTTTTTTTGAGTATGTAACTTTAGTTCATCTCTGTCGTCAATAGATAAAAGCTATTGAGAAGCTCATTAATGGAAAAGAGATTGAACTGGAGGAGCTGGAAGGGAGAGCAAACCAATCCCAGATACAAAAGGTTTGAAAGGGCACTGATTCTAATTTCTAATGACTTCGTATTGTTTTGTTCAGACTATATGATATTCTAATTCTTTCTTTTTCAGCACTACAAGATATATGCTCCCGAACTCGGAGTTTCATCACTTGCAGATGCAATAACTTGCCGAATTGCTTCTCGCGATGCCTTGTGAGAACGATGACTGTGATCTGCATGTATGTTACAAGTTTCGGTCTCTCTCATTGATCTATTTACAGAATCAAAAATGCTATTCGTACATCAAAATTAGCCACTAAAATCAGTCACCAATGTATTTGTGTATAAATACATGTGTGATTTAATTTATTTTCATCATATATTTGTATTCTGGTATGTATTTTATACTGATGACTAACTTTGGTGGCTGATTTTGGTGTACACGTGACATAGTCCTTATAGAATATGTAAAAGAAAGCTTTTAGCTTCCATAAGAAGTACGTTACCTTTCCATGTTTCCTACATTTGATATTTATTTTAGTCAATCTTACTTGAGTTTCTGTAACATTTCTTATGGAAATTGGGAAATCTAAAGTAAGCTTGTTGTTATGAATTTGTATAGTAACGTTTTATTTTTATTTTGGTTTCTAAATTTATTATAGTACAATAAGGTTGGGTTTATTTCAAAATTTTCAAAAGGTAATTCTAATTTTTTTACCGTATAATTGAAGAGTTTTAGTTTTTGCAATATATATATGTCAAAATGTAATTTTCAAAGTAAGAAAAAAAATTATGTTTGCCAAGTAAAATATGGAACAAACCCACCCCAATAAAAAGCAAAGTCAATTCATTTTGCTTAGTAACATATATATACTCAACAACTATTAAAGACTTAATTGTCTTTTATTCTAGAAAAATTAAAAGACTACTATAACAATGCTTAATAAAAATATAAAATTAAAT
Source organism: Arachis ipaensis (assembly GCF_000816755.2). NCBI lineage: Eukaryota > Viridiplantae > Streptophyta > Magnoliopsida > Fabales > Fabaceae > Arachis > Arachis ipaensis. Next base: position 120,004,180 of record NC_029793.2, read on the forward strand.
TAATATATTTTTTTGTTTAATTTCAATATATTG
>NC_029793.2:120004315-120008878 GCF_000816755.2 Arachis ipaensis
CTATAAGATTTGCACGGCAAATAAGTTTTTGAATTATTTAAAAATGTGACAAAAATAACTAATAAATATTATATTTTTTTATAAGTGACAAATTTTGTATTTAACAAATAATTAATCTATTTGATCTAAATTTTTATGAGGATGAAAATTTTTTTTTAATAATGCTTGTAAAAAATCCCAAATTCAAAAAGTGATTGCACAAAAATTATTTATCATTTATTATAAAAAAATAATTTCATTAAGAAAAAGAAAAAGAAAAAGCTGTCAACTTTTTTTTGTTTTCTTTTTTTTTTTCAATAATTGCATGGCATTATGGCAACGAGAGAGTGAGTGAGCGATTTAAAGATTAGTGAGCGATTTAAGGATTCAAAGTTTAAAGTTCGAACGACAAATCAGTGACTTCTCTTTCTGCAATTCTGTGTCTTCTTCCATTCCATGGACGACTTCCTCACTCTTATTTGCACTAATTCTCCATTTGGACGCTTCTCTTTTTTCTTCTCTCTTCATTCATCTTCCCTCTTTTTTTAATTTCTTTTTTTTCCTTTTATCAAGGAACAAACGGTATTCCAATTCCCATGTTTAACAATTAGCGACAGTGTGTGCCACATGCGTTTATTTTTCATTCTGAAGTCAACCCCCAAGTGACTGTGACTAATTATTAAATCAACACTTCAAATATGCACTTTTTTTCCATAAATGAATATTTGAATCAGAGTCATCACTTTCTGCGTCGTGCTATATCCTTATCTGATGCGAGATTATAGAATTGAGGAGTTATGGGCTTCTGAATCTGTTTCTGCTTTGTAATTGTGCTTAGAATTAAGTTTATTGCACGGACAGATTCAGGAATTTGACAAAAGAGGAGCAGAAAATTAAAATATTGTATAATTAAATATAATATTATATATTTAGTAATACGGGCTTGTTATACATACAAACAAAAATGGCCTACAAGTGTTACAAGTTGGCCCAGCCCATCAAAAATACACGCGCACTCACTCACTTTGACGGAGCGTCATTTACACGCGCGCAACTCAATGGTTGCGCTTCGCAAAAAGTGCTCGTTATGGCGCACTCTTCCACTTCTTCTTCGAAGAAAACACAAACCGTCCATTTTCGAGCAACATTGCAAACTGCAGAGATAGAACTCGTCGCGAAGATTAGAACTCTTCATCAACACAAGATAGAACTCTCGATCAACAATCTCCAGAAAAAAAATGAAGATATATTACTTAAGGTACGTTACTATTTTACCCATCTTGTATATTTTTCACATTTCGAAATCGAAGAACTAGCTTTTACTGTTCTTCTACGTTCTTCTAGGTTTTACTGTTCTTCTTGTTCTAGGTCTCATTTTACTGTTTTTAATGTTCTACTTGTTCTAGGTTTTACTGTTCTTCTTAGTTGTTCTAGGTGCTACTGTTCTTCTTGTTCTAGTTCTTCTCGTAACTGATTTTTGGGAGTATATTGCATAATTTGGTGGGTGTATATGGAGTAATTTGTTGGGTGTATATGGCATACTTTGTTGGGTGTATATTTCTGAACTGATATACTGTAATATAGTCAACATTTGCAACTGTTCTAATATTTGCTTGTCCATGGGTGTATATTGCTTGACCTTGTAATGTTGCTTGACCTTGTATATTTATGCATGTTTGAGTAATATCTGACTGATATCTATGGGTGTATTTTTCATTTCAGAAAAAATGGCAGGCAGAAACCAAGCTGAAAAAAATGTAAGAACAAATATATGTCTTAGATGAAATCAGTTTTTCATAATAGAAATATCTCTGACTCTAATTTTGCTTTGTTTACAGCAAACCAAAGACCTTAAATGTGCAACCCATTTGTTGAGTGACAAATTCAGAAATATGAGCGAGGAGAAGAAAGAAATTATTAGGGATTTGGGATTTGGTGGCCTGATGCACATCCCGCCGCTAAGGGTGCATCACCAAATATTAAGGGAGTTGTCTAACTCCTTTAAAGTAGGGAAAAACAGACTCGAAACCGGATACGGTTCTTTTAAAGTAAGACCAAAAACAATAGGGGCTGCGCTTGGCATCAACGCGTCAGGTAACTCGCTACAAACATGGGTGTATATGAGCCATATTCAGGTGTATTTCAATTGATGCTTGGGTGTATTTGAACTGATTTTCATACTATGTTGTTTTCCTTTTTGTAGGAGATCTATTTCCTCAAAAAGTCAATTATAAGGATCTTTCTGAAGACGACAAATAAATTTTTAGAAGATTCCAGGGTAAGACCCTCAAAAATCTGACGGATGAGATGATGGCTATTGGCGTTGATAATGAACAGGATCGCCTCATGTTCAAGAGGATTTTCATCCTCTATATACAGATGGCGTTCCTGTTACCAACAACAATAAACAAAATCTCACATGTGCATCTGGCACCAATTTTCAAAATGGACACAATAACAGAGCGGAATTGGGGAGCACATGTTTTGAATTTTATCATCAAGGGCATAACAGATTACAATCTAAAAAAGAACAAGTCAATTGACGGCTGCCTGTTTGTCCTGATGATAGTTTACTTTCATCTATCCAAAAATAAAGACAAGAAGAGGGCAGAAAGACCTCCAGAACCCTGGATTGCCAACTGGACTAGAGAGCAATTGATCGAAAGAATGAGGGCAGAAATGGAGGAATATATGGTAAGTGAACAAAATATCTTGGGTGTATTCTTGGGTATATTTTATTTACCTGAATGCTGCTAATTAAAATTTCTAATGTTTCAGGGGATTGTAAAGATGGCGGAAACAAAGGAAAAAATGAAAAAAATAAAGAAAAAAGAAAAAAAAACAAGAAACCAAAAAAACAAAAAAAAGGAAGGCAAGTTCAACATCATCATCTGAGACTGAAACAACTGATAGTGACCATTCTACCTCTGAGTCTGAGACTGAAGAAGACTCAGAGGATTCACCAAGAAAACAACCCAGCCAAAAAGCCAAAAAGTAAGTAACATACTTGGATTTATTTTGTTTATCCAGTTGGATGTATTTTGTTTATCAAGTTGGGTGTATTTTGTTTATCCGGTTGGGTGTATTTTGTTTATCAAGTTGGGTGTGTTTTGTGCATTAATTTGGGTGTATTTTGTGCATTCATTTGGGTGTATTTTATCCCTTTAGTATGTTTTTAAATAATGATTGTATGCCTTTCAGAATGGAGTCCAAAAAAAGAAAGAAGATTCAGGAGGATTCTGATTCAGAATCTAAATCAATTGATGAGTAATGTTCTGAAATTATTACTCCTTTCCTTTGGGTTTATTATCAAGATTTCATGTATTAACAGAGTATCTTTTATTAACTTATAGAAGCAAAGAATCATCACCAATGGAGAAGCAAAAAACAAAGAAAAAGACTCAGAGAACACCAAAAAAGTATGCACTTCTTTGGATAGTATTTTGTGATCAAATTAATTTTGTATTTCTGATTCATACTTATTTTTTCTCTCCAGAACACAATCCAAAAAGAAAAAGGTCATTGTTGAGGATTCATCTCCTGAGCAAGCTCAATCCTATCATGGGTACAGTACTTTGTAAGCTATATTATCGTCTATCATCAAAATTATATTTGTTAACATGTTCTTTTATGCATGTACTGTCAGATCTGAAATTGGAACTGAAGAATTAGATGAATTCTTAAGGGAAAACAATGAAAAATCTGCTGCACAGGGGTATGTCTTGTTGGGTGTATATTTCAGATTTTAGGGTGTTTTCTTTGCTAATAATTGTTTCTTGTTTGGCAGGGAGAAGGAAGCTGACTTGCGATCGACGGAAGGTCACTATATCTCATCTAAAATGTAAGAAGCTTTATTTGATAAAATCTTGTTATCCTGATTTAACAGTATGATATTTTTTGTGAATAACATGTACTCTATTATGTTTAGAATATCGGACGTAAACTCGGAAAGTGATGATCCTTCCTCTCAAGGACACACAGACCAAAGTAGCATAAACAAACCGGCAGAGAGCATGTAATTTCTCTTTCAAATAACCGTTGCTTTTGTTCTTTTATTACCTTCTACTTCTAATTCTGTATATATATTTTTTAGAAAAAAAAAGCTCTTTATTGTTTTATTCGAGAAAAAAAGGCAGGAAAAAAAAGCAAAAACTGCAAGTATGTAAGTTCTCAAAAAACAAAGCCTGTCTTTCTTTTGAATGCTTCGGGTGTATTTTTTACTTTCTTAGGGTGTATTTTAGGTTGAGTCTGGTTGAAGAGTCAGCCAGTGAGCCGGCTGAAGAGAATATGATGGTTGTGAGGGAAGAGACACAGTCGAAGCGCTAGCAATGTGAGTTTTTCAAGAAAATTTCAACCTTATAACCTTTTTATTTTCGGAAGCTTTGTTAACCTTTTATTTTTCATCTTGTTTAGAGTTCCGATTCAAGTTTGTCTACCACTGTCCCAAACAACCACTATGCTGGAAATTGAAGAAACACCTGAGACAGAAAATGAACCAACCCCTGTGCTACAAATTGAAGGAACTACAAAAAGGTAAGAAATAGTCTTGGGTGTGTATTTGGTTACAGTTTGGGTGTATATTGC
>NC_029793.2:120008924-120016374 GCF_000816755.2 Arachis ipaensis
CCACGCTTCCCCCAGCTCCATCTAAAATGTAAGTTCATTAGAGTAAAATCAATGTTTGGTTATCATTTGTATATTCTTATTTTTATAATACGTTATACATGATCACGCAGTAATCCAGCCCCAGAAGACGCTGCTGCGCTGATGATGATGGCACGGACAGCATCGTATGTTCCTAAAACAGATCCGATGCCATCATTCAGCCTTGGCTTGACTGATTCAAGCCAAGAAGAAGCAGCAACACAGGAGGGAGCGTCAACGCAAGATGGAGGGAGGGCAAAAACTCCAAAAATCCCAAAACTGCTAGAACAATTAGGGGATCTGATACAAAAAATTACAAGTGGTGGGGTGACAACAAAAGAAAAAAGTCCACAGATTTCAAAGGAGAGTGGCACAGAGAGTTTCGAGAAGTTTGAAACTCCTGCGAGGACGAATCAACATACTTCTGACATGAAAGAGAAATGCTACCTCTGGGCCATACGAGTGAAGAAATACGCAGATGGACTAACTAATGAGTTTGACACCGTCTGCACACTCCAAGCCCAAGATAGATACATTTTGTCAAAACTCCACCTTGCATCACTCGCACCTGAAACACAATAAGAAGCTGAGGTAATATTACATTAACATTAATATTTTTATCACCAAAATTAACTACAATCCTGATTGTTGTAAAATTGATTTCGGCATCTTTTTCTGGATTGTCTCTACCATGTGCTTCATCCTAAACCAGCAATTGATTAAAAGGTTTCAAGAAGAAGTATACTGTCTCCCCCTGATATTGTGGTAAGGGTTGCTTCAACAAAATTTGGGTGTATTTTCTGTATACCTTTGGGTGTATTTTCTGTCTTAAATCGGGTGTATTTTATGTGTTCATTTGGGTGTATTTTCTGTGTTAAATTAGGTGTAAGTTGTTTATTCATTTGGGTGTATTTTATGGATTCGTTTGGGTGTATTTTCTGTATTCATTTTGTGGTTCGCAATTTTTGCAGAACATGGCCCTTGGAAATCATCCACAAGGGGTATTCTTACAGCCTAAAAACAATAAGCCATTCAGGGTGGAAGACTACCCAATGTTTATACCCTTCTTGGACCTTAAAAAATTAGCATAACATCGTTATGTAAGTTTTCATTTCTAAAACTTCTTATTACCATTTTTTACTTATGTGCCAAATAAACTAAAACAGTGTTCAATCTGAACATATTTCAGATTTTTGCACCTGTTTATCATTCACAACATTGGTGGTTATGGTTGGCTGATACAAGAAAGCAGAAATTTTATATAGTCGACCCATATCACACGAAATCTCCATCCGATGAGAGAACTACCCTGAATACATTCATTGTAAGTTGGTTCTGTGTTCTGTATTTTAATAGTTGGGTGTATTTCTGTTCAATATAAGGTGTAACTTTGTGAATTATTCATGTATTACTGATTTGTTTTGTGTTTTAAGGGATATGTAATTTCACGAATTAAAGTATATGTTGGGGGGCACCTCTGAAGACAAGGGACAAGGACAAAAAAATTGAACCACCATACCTAAACATCTCGGGCCAAAAGACAAGGTATAAATCTTTCACTCTGAAAATTAAACTTTCCTATATGTAATTTGTAATTTATTTTCTTTGTTTTCAGCTATGACTGTGCTATCTACGTAATGAAGTGGCTTGAGATGTTTTAGCTCAAAACATTAAAAGGCGGAAGTATGAGTGGGACAATTGGACCCAGGTAAATGTGTTTAAAACTAAATAACTCTGTATTATATTACTCAATTAACATGGTTGATTAAACAGAATATTCTTTTTAACTGTAGGACGAGGTGGACCACTTTAGAGTAGAATATGCTTCCCGGATTCTATTCCATGAAATGAATCAAGACAAAGCTGAAGCCATTAGGGGAAGTAATGCAATAAGACTGTCCAAGCCATCCTCATTGTTATTGAGTCCATATTGTCAGATAGATTCTAAGGATATTGACACTGATTAATGTAAATATTATATAGTCTTGTAACAAATTGAACATATGCTGTAAAAAATTGCCAATTATAATCCAGTTTATTATAAAATTTCTTTCAATAATTAAATTCTCTCTATTGTATTCAAAATGTCTGAATTGCAGGTACTGTAATATGAAGGAAAACATCAAACCAAATATACACCCATAACTTGACATTGTTTACACCCAAAGAAAGTTGAATATACACCCAAACATCTATCCCCCTGATGCTTTATCCCTAAAATCCTAAATCCTAAACCCTAAACCCTAAACATTAAAATCTAAATCCTAAACACTAAACCCTAAACACTAAAACTTAAACCGTAAACCCTAAAACCATTAAACCCTAAACCCTAACCCTAAACCCTAAAACCTAAAACCCTAAACCCTAAAACCCTAAACCCTTAAACCCTTAAACCGTAATAAAAAATAAACAATATTTTATAACATAAACAGCATATTGTGAAATATATATATTTATATATATGTAAAATGTGAAACACAATAAAATTCACAAAATACACCAAAAAGAACAGTTCTTTTACACCCATATTCTGTAACTATACACCCAAAGAGTTATCCGCTGCTGCTGGTACCCTGAACTGATAATTCATAACATGTCCTTGATATTGGCTAGAGTTTGAATGCACCACTGATGCAGCATCAAAGAGGTTTAACTGAATATAACAAACTCACATATTAGCTAAACTATTAACGAGAAAATTAAACTCAATCACCACATATTTAAAGAACATCACTTTTACCTCGTTTAAAGCTTTCGTTTTCTTCTTCTTTGTGGCATTTGCAATCTGTTTGTCCAACTTTGAACCTAGCCTATTTTTTGGACGTCCTCTTGTTCGAATCCTTGGAGGGCTTTGAAGCTCGTTAACAGATTCCAAGTTGGCGTCTTCGTGAGATAAAGAAGATGTCCCCTTCCTTTTGGCTTTCAATAATTCCATCTCAACCATGATGTTATCGTACGCACGGTGCAGAATTGCGGTCAGCTCCTCCGATTCTGATGCAAATTCGCAAATATTTTGCGAACAAAAAGCCAATTAGTCAAACCTCTTGCTTCTTGGCTCCAACAGTGGCTCGTCGTGGCTGCTCTTGATGTATGTGTGTCGCCTCTTTACCTTTTTGCTCCATCGTTTCAATATATATCTAGTGACACTTGGCTTACTCGTTCAAAGCTTAACACGCTTAGTGCGTGACGGCACAATATCCCTCTTGACTCGAATAATAACCATTGACATTTTACCTCAGCTGCTACTGAGTCGTAAGTAACCACAAACTTGTTGAATATTGAGCTGGAAACTTATTCTCCAACTTCGTATACTGAATAGCCTAGAGCGGAATTTGTTAATCTAGTGATGCAATTCGCCTTTCCTCTAAATTGTGCTTGGACTTCCCTAAACTTTTGATGAGTGTACACATCTTGAAACTGAGCTTCAATGGAGGATTTGGTTGCACACAGTATGACTGTATGAAAATCTGCAGCATCTGATTCTCTCTCTGCTTGCTCCCTGCTTCCGAGGCAATTATCATATTGTTTGACAAATTGAATAAGCGAGCTGTTCCGGGTAATAAACTTGTTAAAAAATGAATGCATGCTCTCGCTCCTTTGTCTGCTTCTCATCCCTGCCCAGAAGTGGTGATCCAGATAGATTGGAACCCATATATGATGGTCTTCATAGAAATCTGCAGAATACACCTAAAAACAGACTATAAATACACCCGAAAAAAATTCAATTTACACCTCTGCTACAGATTTTAAACAAACATTACCTGAAAGCCACTTGTTGTCCACAAGACCAAAATTCAGCAGAAAATCATTCCAATTCCTATCAAATGAGTCTTTACTATGAGAGTTCCAAACAACTTGGCTCATTTCTTGTTCAAATTTTGCATGTCCCATGTACCCGTTTAATTTGCTTGGAATCTTCTTCATGATGTGCCAAATACACCAATGGTGAATCGTTGTTGGCATACAAGCCTCTAAATCCCTTTTCATTGATGCGCATTGATCGGTGAGAAACCCTTTCGGAGCATTTCCTCCCATGCAACGAAGCCAACATTGAAATAACCATTTGAATGATTCAATTTATTTGTTTTTCATCAAAGAGCATCCAAGAAGTGTTGACTGACCGTGGTGATTCACCCCGACAAAAGAACCACAAACCAAATTATACCTGAAACAAATTACCATAGTGCAGAATGAAAAATCATTACGTACACCCAACAAATGCTTTGTATACACCCAAAAATAGGGACAGTTTATTACCTGTTTGTATTGTAGGTGGTGTCAAATGAAATAACATCTCCAAAATACTCAAAGGCAACTCTACTTCTTGCATCGGCCCAAAAAGCCAGCTTAATCGATTGATCCTCCTCGAGTTCAAGCTCAAAAAAGAAATTATGATTCTTCTCTTTCATTCTTAACAAATATTTCCCGAATTCCTTTGCATCTTCTTGTTCAGAAACATTCCGCACTTCTCTCGTAATGTAATTCCTCACATCCTTTTCAATAAAATTTAACTCGCGATGACCCCTGGCAGCCGCAACAAATGATTGTTAAGTTTTGCTCGGTCTAATACCAGCCTCCTCGTTATTCTCTATTGTACGACGAATGGACATGCTTAGTTCTCTGTGCTGTTTGAGCATCTCTGCTTTACTTGGACAGCAAGGGTGTGAATGATCCAGCACAACCTTTGAGATGATCCAAGCACCAACATCCTTCAATGTGTGTATATAAATTCTTGCAGGACAGTTTAAATCGGCTATCGGATTTGTCTTCTCGGTCGGAGATATTTTAGATTTTCATTTTCTCTCTCTGCTACATGTAATCAATTGATTCTTAATCTCGTTTCCCTTCCTATTTGTGCTCTGAACTCTTGTAGAAAAACCTGCAGCCTTGGCGTAGTTCCTGTAAAATTTTCCAGCATCTTCAAGGGTGGTAAAGGTCATTCCAACCTTGGGAACAAATTGGTCATCAACAACAGAGAGAGGCTGCAGAATACACCATGTCAAAAACTAAGAATACACCCAATCATGTCTGATCTAATACACCCGAACGACAACAACTCAACTAAAATAACAAAAAAAGCCATAAACTGTAAATACACCCACACTTCTCCCTAAAATACACCCAAAAAATTCTGATCTACACCCGAGCGTCTGCTATAAATTGCAGATAATTATTCAAAACTAATACATTAGATTCAATCCACAGATTTATGTTCACCCGTTAATTTCACAGTCAATGTTCACGAATTATTCAGCTAGACAATGATATACGAATAACTGCAACAAAATTCAGAGTAATCGTAGTTAGCTGAATGTAAATCAAACCTCAGAAACTTTGTTAGATTCAAATTCAAAATCCACTTCGCCCTGATTCAGCTGACAATCTGAGGTTGAATCATCCATTATCTTCAAAATGAGTTCAAACTTTGATTTCAGAAACCAGAAAATAAAAAAAAACGAAGCTGGAGCTACAGAGAGAGGAACTCACGTCAATGACGAAGAACAAACCAGTGAGAAAGGAGGGGAAAAGAACGATCGAAAAGGCAGGGGAAGACGCGTGAGAAGAAGAACGAAGAAATTTGGAAAGAAGGAGAATGAAGAAGGAAACAAATCTTTTAAAATTGGTAGCTATATATTCGCGGGATCTGTTATATAGCCCGTGTAAGCTACGTAACACTAGGAGCGCGTTTTGGGGATTAGGGGTTAATTGACTTGTAAGGCTTACAAGCCCTAATCGCTTGTATGCAAAGAATTTCTGTTAGTAATATATATAATCATAATTAGATTATAAAACAAGAAAATTTTTATTAAAAATATAAAAAAATAAGTTTTCAATGCATTTGTTGTATATTAATTAAATAAAAATATTTAAAATTTTTCACTAGTGATAAATTTATCATCATGTATCTTTATAGTAGATGTTAGCTAAATCCTTGTTCTAATAACTTTGTTATATATATTTAAAACATATTCATGAATAAAATATATAAAATATAAAGGTGAGTATCTGGTGGCCAAATATGACTAAGGATTGACCATTCAATAAATGAGATAATATTCAATTTGCTCTCTGAAATTACACTCGAGTCTTAATTTAGTCTTTAAAATTTTAATTGCCTCAATTTAGTCCCCAAATTTTTTAATTGACTCTATGATAGAAACCACTGCAGGGACTAAAGTGATTAAAATTTGAAAAGTTTGAAGATTAAATTGAGACAATTAAAATTTCAAGGACTAAATTAAGATTCGAGTGTAACTTCACGAACCAAATTGATTATTATACTATTTTTTCTTCAATAAACAGATTACATGTGGTATGTAGAATATGTAGTGAATAAATTTTGTATTAGCGATTTTGTATTATGGACTAACGTGTAAAACAAAACTGTTTTGTATCATGGACTAACGTGTAAAACAAAACTGTAAAAGAGAGAGAAAAATATCAACACTTTATAACTTTGTAATTAAAAGAATAAAGGAACACTCATAACAAATTTATGGTGATTTAACTAATAATTTAACTTAACAAAATGAACTTAAACTTTGATTTAAAAATCATGATAAAATTTTGAATTTAAATTTTACACATGCTGATAATAAATTTATGGTAATTTATATAATAATTTAACTTAACAAAATTGAATTAAAATTTTGTTTAAAAACCATGAGAAAATTTCTTACAATACGTTGAATTTAAATTCTTATGAAAATAGCAAAAATGTTTAAACTAATAATAATGTAACTTAAGAAATTGAATAAAAATTAAAAAATAAAGTTACGAATATTATCAAGAAAATTGACTAATCATTAGTTAATAATTAATATAAAAATAAAGGAAGACATGATGATGAAATTTAGATTTTTGTGTAAATTATTTTACACTAATAATGTATCAAAATTAAATTTATAAAAAAATATATAAATATAATTATACATTAAAAATTTAATTGGGATAATGAAATAATAATTAATTACACATTTTAATTTATTTAACCGCAAGTTTATATTTATTTATTAATTTTAAATTTAAATGTTATTAAGATATTTTTGAAAAATAGCTATTTTTCATCTTGTGTTTAGCAACTGTATTTATTAGGGTCAAATTAGGACTCATTCAACTTCCACTCTCCCACATGTTAAATTCTGATTTGTTCTTTGATTTTAGCCATCTTAACCACTCAATTCTTACATTCACCAAAGATAAACCCAAAATATCATCGTTTTAATGAATTTACTTAATATGATATAATTTTAATATAATGAAAAAATAAATAAATTTAAAATAATTTATTTTCATATATGTACTATAATATATATAAAAAAATTTAGTTATTATAAATATTAAAATATTTATATGATAAAAGATGTAAAAATTAAAAAGAAAAATTATTTAAAAAAAATTTAAATATATAAAATTTAAAAATTTATTTAAT
>NC_029793.2:120017167-120020143 GCF_000816755.2 Arachis ipaensis
GTGATAGAGCTAATTAAAATAAGAATTTTGACACTAATTTTAAAAAATTTGGCTTAAGATTGGAACAAACGGACCAAACTGACTGAACCGACTCCGTATTGGGCCCAAGGCCCAACCCAAAACATAAATGCACATAAGCTTCAGCTCATTCTTCTTCTCACCATGCATGCTGCACTGAAACACATAAGGGAAGGGAAGGGAAGAAAAGAACAAAACCCTCACTTAATCTTCAAAATCCAAATAACTTTTGATTTTGAGCTCCGATCGCCGCACTATTTGCGGTCATGCATCCAAATGAACTCTACAAAGTCCAGTACATAATAAGGTGAGGAACCCACATTCTCAGTTTCTATTCTCTCTTCTCTAATTCAAAAATTTAGTATTTGGGGTTTTGAGATTTCGATGTTTTGATGTGTTTAGGGTCAATCTAACTTGAGGAGATTATTGGGTTGTGATCCTATGATATCTGGAGAAGGTAAGAACCCTAACTCTTTGTGGATTTTTGAGATTTTGAGTTTACGGTTTAATTATAGTATATATGTGGACTAGATTGAATATTGTTGGTGTAAAATAAAATTGGAGGTCAAACTTGTGAAATTGGAACTCATTTGAAGAGAATGGAAGTTTGAGATCAATTTTGGAAGTTAGGATTCATTGGTGAGGGGCTGAGATTGATAGCTTGTGGTGAGGAAAACGCTTGTAGTGTTCCGGGTGTATCGGGGAATTGGCCAATATATGGTTTCGGTTTCTCGTATCTAAAATATAATGTGTCATGAAAACTTAGGCTAGTGACCGTAAAATAGAAATTGAATTATTGATGTTGTTGATTGGTTGAGATGGATTATTATGTATGTGGTTGATGGTTTTGGAGGTTGTGATTGATGCTCTTGTTAATGATATATGTAATTTGTATATGATATTGATTGATGTGTATAATGGTTAATGAATTTGAATATTGTTGAACTTTAAATATTGAGTTGAGATTGATGAAAGTGAAGGATTGGTAAGTTGTGGGATGAATGATGAGGTTGAAAATATGAGTTGGGAGTGTTTGATGCTGATATGATAAGGTTTGCGTTGGTTTTTAAAAAGGTTTGGAATTGGTATGTTTTTGAAAGTGGAGGTTTGTAAAGTTTAATAAAAACTATGATTTTGACCAACTTTGGCGGAGCATAACTTGGCCTCCAAACCTCCGATTTTTATCAAATTTGTTTAGAAAGAAAATTTGGTCTGAGAGGTTTATACCGTTTGAAAAATAGAGGAAAAATATTTTAAAACAAAAAAGTTATGCGCGATCAAAGTTTGGTGTGCAAAACTGAGATTTTGGACTTAGCAGCTTTTTGAAACTTCTACTAAGCATGCGTACGCGAGAAACACGCGCGACACGATCAATTGCTACTACCTCGAGGGTTCACGTACGCAGGATGTGTGTTGTGTACGTGAACGTGTCGCTTTCTTTGGTTGCATACGCGACCACCTGGCACGCGACGCGAGCAATGCTCTCAGGTTGAGGAACTCGCGTACGCAAACCAGTGACGCGTACGCGAGAGGTCAAATTTTGTAAGAGCGCATATGCGAAAGGTGACACATGACGCAAGCATACGCTACAAGTTGCACTCCTCGCGTACGCGAGCCCATGTTTTCTCAAAAACTTGATTTTTTTTTACTCTAAATGCATTCCTCCAGCTTTCAAAACCCCTTTTACTCTTGTTTAAGGCCTGGTAGGTGGAATTTGGGTAGTGAAGTATACTTAGGGTTGTGAGGAAGGTAACTCATTGATGAAGAAAGTGATGAATTAATGATGAATCATGACTGATAATGATTATATGAGTGTACTAATGATGATGGCGGAAGTGCTGCTTATGTTATGAGCCAGATGGCTATATTGATAATGAATTATGGCTGATTATGAATATATGATTATTGATTGATTATGTGGTTGTTGCACTTCCAAATATCTGATATACAAGTTTTTCTGGGTTAAAGCAATGGCTTACCACCACGTGCTCCAGGTTGAGACTCGATACTCTACTGATCCTATGTCGTAAGTGTGGATGGACACTTAAACCTTTTCGGTGAGCTCACCCCCGTGGATATACACTGGTGTGTGTTATATGATTATGAATATTTATAAATTGAGATTTGGGAATGCGCGACAGAGGGATAGTCCAATGGTTAGCTACCAGGACTTATCGGGTTGGCTATATAACTGATAGATGAGACTCATCAGCCATAGAACAGGCATGCATTATATGCATCTATGTGTTTGTTTGGTGTGTTTTGTTTAGTGTATTTTGTTTGGAATGCCTAACTGATTGCATAAACTACTTGCTACCTGTTTATCTGCTGTATCTGAATCCCGATTGTGACTTCCTTGCATGTAATAATTGTGTTTGAAACAAAGGATTCCAGTGGCGGTTGGGAGGTTCGGAAGAGTTGGAAAGAGGAGTATTAGATAGAATGAAGACCCTTAGTTAGTTGCCTAATTTGTTTTTGATTATTTATGTTATAAGATTAAATCATATGTCGGAGGTTCTAGGATTACCTTCGGTTTTCCTGGAACATTATATGTTAGAGATGTGGGCACTATTACCATGCTGAGAACCTCTGGTTCTCACCCCATACATATTTTATGATTTTCAAATGCAGGACGTGAAGTACCTCGCTGAGGCATTCTGGGAGCTTCTTATAGCGAAGATCTTTTGTATTTTGGGACTTTACTTTTGGCTATTATGTTTTTATGTAGATACTTATTATCTCCACCACTTATGTATATGATATATTACTCCTCTTAGAGGTTACTTTGGAGAATTAGGTTCTACAAACTGTATTTTGGGCAAATTTGGGGACTCTCATGTATATATGTATATATGCTTATGTGCTCTAGCCGATTTATTTTTGCGAGCCAAGTCAGAAGCTTTGTTATTTGTATCTTGGAACTCTCTCTTGTGTGTGTGTGTGTGTGTATATATATAT
>NC_029793.2:120020263-120023410 GCF_000816755.2 Arachis ipaensis
TCCTTCTCGGTTTACGTTTGCTGCTAACATTGACGTAAGTGTTATGCTTTTCGATTTAACACTTTTGCTTTAACTTTTCTTCAAAGGCTCCTAGATAGCACTTCTTTTTAACTATGTTATATATATAATTTTACTTTTAGAGGTCGTAATACTTCACCACCTCTATTTTATGACTTAAGCATAAGATTCTGTGTGGTAGGGTGTCACAACAACTATTATTATAAAGAATAAATACACATCTCAGTCTTTGATAACTTTTTCGAAGGACAACGATTTTTTTAAGGAAAAAAAAACCTACTTTTCAGTCATTGATATTTTTTTTCATGAGACAAGATAAGTTAGCTCTTCCGTCAATAATCTATCTCTGGAGTTAATGGACAGTGAATACGTGGCATATTAAGATGGTGATGTGTCTGTTACATGCCAACCTGCTGGATTAACATATTAATGAATCACCCAACCCGACTCTTGACAATTCTTTAAAAATACAACTTCGTTCCTTTTAGTTGTGCAAAACATGAGCAAATCCATTGAACTCTAAGTGCATCTTTCTCCTTGTGTAGAATCTTATCGGTGCTACCACCATGAATCATGGAAATCATTTTTCAGAAACTAGGAGTCACACTCTGCGTGATTATAGTGTTGGCAGAGACAGTTGGAGCTACACTTTTTTTTTGAGAGTGTTGGACAGCCAAAGAAAAAAATTTATGTTTTCAAGATGTCATTGTGACACCTACGCGATTCTCTTTCAATCTTGCACAAAATTTAACTCAGATAGGTTCTTCTTGAAATGCCCTAATTACAATATAAGTATTGATTTATAATTTTTGCATGAAGTTGATTTTATATATTTTTTAAATTTAAAAAATATATAATTTTTATATTTTTACAATTAAAAATTTTAATTTTCAAGCACCAATTTCACATTGTAACTTTGTAAGTATTTTAACTGGCTAGATGTATTAGTTAATAAAAATACTGATGAGGACATTACTTTTGAAAATACTATTTTAATGGAAAGGAGATTCAAGGAGTTAGAAAACAATAGAGTGAAGAGGAGTAAACATGGAATTGAATTTGAAAATTTAGAATGAAATTGGATCTCAAGATGGTAGATATTACTTCAAATGTTTTAGACTTACAATTTTGGATAAAATTAGTATCCTAATTGCATTAGCCTTTAGAGAATGCCCTAAGATGTTGTCATCATAGTTATGAGAAGCGATTCGATAATTAAACTAGTCAGATTATCGAATTGATAATTAAATAAGCCAGACTATTGAATCATTAGTTCAACCGATGGGTCACAGGTTGAATCAGTCATATTTTTTTTAAAGAATTATATAAAATTTTATTTTATTTTTTTATTTTCATAATAAATATTTTTTCTTTAGTTTATTTTGTATTCAATGAATTATTATTTTTAAATTTTAATAACTCATCAATTAGTTTCACTACAAGAAATAAAGGGTTTAGCCACAGAAAAATCGTGGCTAAACTCCAAGATAACGGTAGCAACCATACATTGCTCACAAAAGAATATTTGTGGCTAATCGGGAGGTTCTATTTTCAATTTTCTACGATTTTGGAGTTATTAGCCACAGTTTTAAACATTGTAGAGACCTTCGAAGAGCCACGATTTATATATCATTGTCCACGCATAATATCGTGGCAAAATAAGAATAATCAAATCGAAAAGTATAATTCTACCACACTTCATCCGTAGTTAATTTGTACAGGTCGGATTTTTTAACCGCAATTTTTTTTTGTGGCTAACATCGGGTTATTTAATCACGCTATTTTTCTGGCTAACTCACACTATTTTTCACATACTATCCGTGATTAATTTGTGCTAATTTGCTACGTTTTTTTAGCTAACTTATTTTTTTTAATCTTTTTTATAATTTGTAGTCTTTGTTTTAGCTTGGGTGTGTAGAATAAATATATTTAAAATTTTAACTATTATTTATGAAATACACCAACTAAATATTTGGCATATTACTGGATAGACTAGGGTTTTGATCAACATATTTTGATAACAAAATTTGTGCAGAGTTGCCAATTAGATTTTGGTTTTTTCATATTCATCTAACTTTTTCTCTAAAGTTTTAACCTGCTTCTCTAAATTTATCACATGTTGTCGAGATACATTGTTGAAGACTCCACCGGTCACAAATTTAAAAATACGTTTAGACTTGCCAAAATTATGCACACGCCGTACATTTTCAGCATCAAAGACCTTCCCAATTACATCGTTCAGATGAGTCAACACTTTCAAAAGAACTCCTTCAGCAACAGCAGTTCTTGGTCTTCAGACAAATACTCTAATATTTGCTTCTACACAAAAAAATAGATTAGCATATACAAAGTTTTAATTTATAACATTAAATTACATATTAACCTAAAACAAATAACATAATACACTTACCGCTAAATTGTGCCCACCATTTACATAATTTTCATTCTTTTTCACCAGAGTTGACAGAATAATTTCACTCCAATGTATAAGTCTTCCTAAAAAATTTTTTCTATCATAATATAGTTGCATTGTCAACACTTGTTTTAGAATAACCACAAATACAATAGACAAAAAAAAATTAAAATTGCATATATCTTTGACATTCATAACTAAAAGATCATTATTATCTTTTTTGATAGGTGCAGTTGATTGTTCTGTTATCACTCTATTATGCTCATTCGTCATAATTCATTAAAATAGAAGCAGAATAATAAATAATTAATACTAAATGTTAACTAATAGAACGAGAGAGTATGTAGAGGAAACAGAATTAGAAAAATAATTTGCAAGCAAATAGAGAGAGGGGTAAGGGGAGAAGGGCATAATGGTTTCTGGTATGAAGAGATCGGTTATAAACTTCGAATTCAAAGACTACGGAAAAATATTGTTTGTGGCAAAATATCAAATTTTAGGCACGTATTTTGTGATAAATATAAGATACGCTCGTATATTTATATTACGATTTAGTGTTTGTAGTTAAAATTTGGTGGTTAAACTCCATTTTTATAGTAGTATTTAAATTTTTAATTCATAAAAAAAATAAAAATAACAATCAAAGAAATAAAAAATATATTATAGTTAATAAAATATTATTTTTTTAATTTATAATATAATTTAATTTTATTTAT
>NC_029793.2:120023845-120034510 GCF_000816755.2 Arachis ipaensis
TTACGTAATATATTTAATAAAAAGAATTATGTACAGAAAATAATATTTTTCTAGCTTAACCGAGTTTGATCAGGTCAGTTTAAATTGATTTTTAACGAGTTTGACTACGTTTAACCGGGTTAATTGTTTATCCAATTCAAATGATGATCTAATTTGAGTTGATGACCGGATGATTAAGTTTTCGGTCTGACTGCTCAAATCATACCAAATTTAATAATTATAATTTTCATAACCTTATTTTTGACATGTTGTAATATTACTGTGTAATATTTTTAAGATGTAACTAAATTTATGTAAGATTATATTTTATGTTAATAAATTTATTATCACTTTAATCTAAAATTATATTGTGTTAAAAGAAATTAGATTATACTAAAATATATAATTACATCTTTTAATAAATGAATATATAAAAATTTAGGTACAGAATAATTATAAGCTAAATTTAAAATATATTCCAAAATATATGTTTTATTAATCTGAAAACAATTCCTATAATAAAACTTTTATATGTGTTATATGCTAGTAAAAATGGAACTATACACGCAATTTAAAATAGTACCATTTGAAAAAAGTTCCTGTAAATGCAAGCTGGTAAGGCTTAATTAGCGTGGTTAGATTATTGATAACTTCTATTATATACAATCCATTAGAAAATAATCTAAAAATATTATTTAACTTAGTATTTTTATATGGTAAGAATTTGGGTACTTAACTATTTTAGTAGGGCTAATCAAATGTACTGCTACTAATAATATTGTATCATTTAGCTTTAGTATCTTCTCAAGTAGTCACGTATGTTCCTTTGATCTAAATTTCGTATAACATTTTCTAATTAGGACAACTTAAATAATCAGCAAAGACACCATAAAACAAGTGTCACCAATCACAAAGCTCTTCTTTCTTAATAGTAAAATTTAATGAATGAACTTTAATTTAATATCGAGGCATGTAGCGTTTATTTCTCGTTAAATAATAGGACAAGATTTCATATGTGCGATATTTAAGCATTTCATTGGAAGCAACAACTACAACTGCACTGTGTCATAATGCATGAATCTAACTTTAATCACTCAGAATCATCATAATATAAATCATCAATAATATATATATGGGGTTATATGAGAATAACATTAAACATGCTAATGCTAATAAGCTGCACTAAGTACAAGAAGAGTATAGGATATTTTACAATCATATTGACATAAGACATTTATATGTGATCTCATACGAAACTTTTTTCTGTGATTAAAATTGTGTCGTGTTTACTGTTCGAAAAATACAACACAAGTTTTGGAGGAAACGACACTGACTCAAGTTTTTCGTGTAATTTTCCACAATTTTAGTCATTGATGACCTGTGCCATGGATTTGCTTGAAGATACCACAAATTTATTAATATAATTTTTTTATTATATTATTTTTTTCTGAAATATTTGAGTATTTATAAAAAAAAAAAGAGAAAAGTATAAGGATATAATGAAAAAAGTAAACAATATAAATAATGGAATAAAAAAAATAAATTTTTTTATTAATTAATTATTAATAATTTCAGATTTTAAAATTTTAAAAACAAAAATTTTAAATTAAACCAAATCAGTTGCACCTATTAGCACGCTAACCTCCCTCCTCTATTCGCAAATTTCGGTCTGCAGAGTAACTCAGCTGCTGCCTTACTTTATTTTCGCTCTTCGGTTAGACGTCGCCCAGACTCCAGCTGCCACCGCCGCCCAGACCTCTCCGCGAACGTGCGATCAACCTCTACGCGATCGCGCCGCACAAGCTCCGGACAGCCTTCTTTGCGTTGCCCACCCGCCGTCGGCCGTGCAGCCTCTCCTGCAGCCCACTGCATTCACCGTCCCAACGTCACCATTCGCGACAGATCCGATCAATATACAGGAATGTACGCGGCTAAGGAAGTTTAATCATGGTTGCTTCTTCTTTTCATTCATCTCCTTCTACTTCAATAGCCAGTTTAGAATTGTCATTTTACTAGATATGCGGATAGTTATTTTAATTCTCACGTGGATGATTATTTTGATTGGATTGGGTTTAGTTGTATATAATTAAAATGTAAGACCCAAAATCTTTGAAAAGTCTTATTATGATCAAGTCTCAAATCCTACAGTTATTTATAGCCTTAATTTCCGAGATTATTTTATTAAAGATAATTATGGCAAGTTTTGATTTATTGGATTTGAGATAAGTTATGATTATTATCCAATTTTATAATTATTGGATTATTTTCTATATTCAAAGTATAAAGTTGATAGTTATGAAATAATAAGGATTTTTATATGACTCGGATTAAATAAAATATTAATACTGTTACTTTGGAAAATAAATGATTTAATTATATTATTTGTAATTATTGGATTTGGGCATTTTATTGAGAATAATTTGTAAAATTGATGAGCAAATAGTATTTTCTATGTACAATAGTGTTGGATTTAATTTGGGTTCCAATTACTATATTATTCCCAATTTTGTGAAATTACCATAATGCCTTTAACCCTAATTTTCAAAATGAAACCCTAAAACCCTAACCCGACCCATTTTCCCCCAAGACCCAGCCATAGCACCCACAATGTACCCTCACCAGCAGTAGTAGCACGCGTTGCTTTCCTTTCTTCTTGAACAAAAGAGAAGAAACGGCAGAGGGAAGGGGAAGAAGGGAGATGTCCGCCGGCGCCACTAAGTCTCGCCACCACCGCCGATGCCTCCGAGTGAGACGCCGAGCTGCTGCACGCGGGGAAGCGTCCCGCCACCGCGTCCTGCCCAGTTGAGGCCGCCACCGTTGTTCGCGGGCCGACTCTGTCACAAATCGGGGCTGAGGCGAGAGTGGAAGAGACTGACGGAAAGGCCTTGCAAGGAAGGTTCACGCCGTGCCGCCGCTAGTGCTAGAGTCTGACGCCGCCTGTCACCGTCGCGAGCTTCCTTGCCGTTGCCACAGGAGCTGCCTTTGCCGGTGTCGTTGGAGGCGCGAACGGGAGAACGCCGTTGAGAGGGGAAACATGAGCTGCGAGCCACGGGTTGAGGAGAAGTTCCACCTTCGTTGCCACTAGAGGAGTTCCGTGCATCGCCGCCGAGGGTTGCCGTGGGTGGGGAGAAGACGCCGCCGCCTCACGCCGCTGCCACCATCTGAGCTCGTTGCTGCTGATGATGGTAAGCCCAAACCGCCGCCGGCAAAGGGATTCAGGCCGCCGCAGGTGTTGCTGCCGAAGAAGGGAGCTGCATCTCCGTGATTCCGGCCGCCGGGAGAGGTTCTGTGACATCTGGGAGCACCGCCGGAGCTCCGAACTCAGATTTTGCCACTTGAGACCTTGTTGCCGTCGCCGGAAAAGTTTGCCGGTAAGGGTTTTATTTGAGGTTTCTGCCTTTTTTGGATTTCGAGAAGGTTTTAATGTTGCGCGGTTTTTATAGTTGGTCCACCAGAGATTCTGGCCGCCGCCGGAGCTGTTGCCGGGTTCGAAATCGCAGCTGCTTCGTTTCGCTAGTTCAGTGAGTATTTATATTTCGGAAAGCCTCGCGTTAGTATTCTGTTTGTTCGGTTAATGAATATGAGTTTTGATAACGTGGGGTCGAGTCCTGATTATTATATGTTGCGATTAGTGTTGCTATGATTATTGCGAAAGTGGCTGGGAGCTGAGGTTTTGGTTGCCGTCAGTTCGGGTTGAGGCGAAAAGGACTTGATGAGGCGTTTGGGTTATGGAATTGCGTTTTGAGGTAGGGGCGCTTTCCAAAAACTATGTTTTGTGTATTGGAATTATTATATATGGATACTGGTGCGAGATATTGTGTATTTGGTGATTGTACTGCCTTATGTATTATTTGATTGACTCAAATGACTATGGATGTTGGTTTGGCTGAATTGTTGTGCGGCTTTGTGAAATGTAATGTCTGAAGTTGATTCTTTAAAGATTTGAAATATGAGTTTAATTCGTTGAGGATTGGTTTGAATTGAGTCAATTATTTTGATGATGTGAAAGATACAATACTCTTGAAATTCAGCCTGGGTTGCTTTAATTGATTTGGTTTTGATAAATGATTTATTGTTGAACCGATTCTTTAAAGATTTGGAAATGAGTTAAATCGGTTGATATTGAGTTGATTTTGAAATGGTTTTCTTGAGATATGCCACTGAGGCGACTGTTGGATTTAGCTTGCTTTGAATTGATTTCTGGTTTTGAGCTGTTGAAAAGGAATGAGAAACGGTTTAGTTGGGACCCGAACTGGGTGGCAAAAGTCCAAGTTTTAGGGGAGGTGCTGCCGAAATTTCTACGAAATCCTAGTCTTGTTTAAAAAAGTTATTTAAAAAGGATTGGATTTGAGAAGTACTATTTGATTTATTAAGAGAATATTTATATTTTCAAGCTTAATTTATTTAGTGAACTTTATGCCTTGAGTTTGACTTATTTAGGAATGAACTATTTTTACCGTTTGAATCACCGAAGGAAAGAATGATGCTCTAATATTGATTTCAATATAAAAAGGAGCTTTTAGTGATTTCAAAGGAATCTAGATTTTTGATTGAGTAATTAAGTTTGAGGCATTTTGGAAGAGTTAGAAAAATGGGTTCCAAAAAGAAACCTGAAAGTGGTTTGATTTAAATGAACCGGTTCCTTTTCAAATGAGTTGGTTCTTGGACCGGGTTGGAACTTGTGATTTTGTATGGTTGGTTTCATAATAAATTCAGTTTTATTTACTTGAACCGAGAATCCATGATTTTAAGAGTTTCAATGAATTTTAAGGAATTGATATAGTCTGACCTTCCCTAAAGACTTGGGACTCTGCCGAGAAACTTTTGTTATAAAATCTCATTGTTGTATGGGTGATTTTGAATACTTTGAAATAAATCCTTAACTTGCCATGGTTTTGGAAGTTTTGGAAAGAGAATGCCGATAGTGGCTTTGTTTTAAAAAGGGAACTCACTTTGAGTAAATTTGGCTTATGAGCCTAAGATGATTTGAGAAATGAGATCTTTAAAGCCAAGGCTGAAAAGAGTTGAAATTTGATTTCAAAGTGAAATAGCTTGAGAAAAGTGATTTGTGGCTTAAATGCCGGTTTTATGAATTTGATGATGTTGAATGGTGGAAGTGCTGTTTTATTGTGGGCCGGAAATGTTTCTGTCCATGGTTAGCTACCAGGACGTGTCGGGTTGGCTATATAACCGACAGATGATATCATCAGCCACTAGGGACAGGCATGCATCATATGCATCTATGTGACATTGTTTGGATGTGCATATTATACTTGGTTTGCCTATGTGATTAATTGCTAATTGTTCTACTTGCAATAACTGTTTGTTTGTGCTTGCATCTTCCTATTTGTGTTTGCTACTGGGACTCTGTTGGATTGTGGTGATTGGTTGATGGTTGAATTGTTTGGGCCTAGAGCCGTGGTTGGAATGAGATGAACCGATGGTTGATTTCGATTTTGTGTTTCTGGTTTGGAATAAAATATGAAAGGCTATTTTGGTTCAGCATAAATAAACCGTTTTGAAAGGCTTTTGAGTTTTTGAGAATTGAACGGTCCTCCTTTCAGAAAAGATTTTCAGACTTCACTTTTGTTGTAAACCGTTGTTTTTGAAAAGGAGGCATAAGACGGTTATTAATCACTGGTACGGTTTATCTTCATGTATTCTATTACAGTAATTCCCAAAAATCCTCTACTGAGAACCCTTTCGAGGATGATGTTCTCACCTCCCTACATTTTTCCCATTTCAGGATATGGGCGCAGAAGTTACGAAGAGCTTATTTAATTGTTGTTGTGATACTCTGTATTGTTTTAGTTATGGTTTATTGTACCCTCGCCTTTATCTTGATATAATCTGTAAGAGGGATAGGAATTTTATTGATTATTGTTTGTAATATTATTTATATATATTTTTATGTATATATATATATGGATGTATTCTTTATGAGCCTTTGTAAGTTGTATGGTATCTATTGATGTACGTTATCGAACGAAAGTATTTTTTTGAGCGGTATTGCGGTTTAAAGTTTTAAACAGGCTCATATTTTAGTATTAAATAGTATAAGTTTCGTCGTAATGTCTGAGCTATCAGAGTCGCGCAGCCGAAAGCGTGAGCTTTGGTAGTTAGGGTGTTACATAAAATATGTTGGATGTTCAATTCATTAGGCATGCGGATGATTATTTTTATCCTTAAGTGGATGGTTATTTTTACTAGGGGTGATCTACGCTGGTGGCGGCATGTGACAAGCCAAGTAGCGACAGTAAAATGGGATGATTATTGATAAAGGTGGGGTGTCAGTCGGTTGAAAAAGTAGAGGGTGTTGGAGTGAAATGATTTAGTAAATTAGGATTTGAAATGGTTATTTTTTTTAAATAACGACTAAGTGAATTTTTTTATTTAGATAATTTGTGGAATGTTTTTTATTTTTTATATGTATTGGACTAAATCTGCAGCCTATTATTTACATTGTTTAGATTCTCTATTATCTCCCTAACGGAGTTGAAATATTACCTTATAGCTAAGATCTTCATATATCAAATCAAAAAAATACATTTCACTTCGATACGACTTTTTATTATTGAAGTTCTTTCTTTGTCCAAATATTTCAAGAATTAACATATACCATAACTATATACATTAAATTTACTATCTATGAGGTGTTAATTTTTGATTGATTGATATTTCAATTAATATATCTAATTAGTAACTATACTAATAACTTGAGCTGTTTAAATTTCACCAAAATTAATATTTTAACCATAATAAAAATAATTCGTAGTTAACTTATTGTTTAAATGACTCATTATATAATTTTTTTAGAATATTAACAACTAAATCCTCCTTACCCAAATCTTCGTCCTCGAACGAAACAAAGAAAAACAACTCTTATACATTCTTGCGTTTACTGGTTTATGTTCATTAACACTCTCTTTTTTTTTTTTCACGGCTTTCACTTCATTTTAACATTATTGTTAGATCTAAATCCTTTATGGTCACCAAAATTAGATAATATAGTAGAGACTAAAATTAGAGTCTACACTTGTTACGAAGTCATCAAATTAAAAGGAGATATACTTTCAAAGACATGATATCGCACCCAATGGTATAATAATATTTTTTTATATATATAAATGATGAATTACTTCTTTTGCTTAAGAAGGATAATTCTTTTTTTATATGGTCATTGTTTTCTGATCAAATCAAAACTTCGAGAAATTTTTTAAACTGCACCTAAATATTTTTTATATTGAGACGACAGGTTCCCTATGCTTTGTCTTAGCTATAGGGCCTAATTAATTGTTAATTAGAATTAATATTGTTTAAGTTAGTAAATTTGTAGTAGCTTTTCAATAACTTCTTCCATCGTAGTTATTCCGACAACTTCTTCCATGGCAAAGAATATTTGGGGAGGGAATTCATTTATTAATATTATTATTAATAACTTCTATTGTATGTATAATTTATTTGTAAATAATTTAAAAATATATAACATTATTTTTATATTTTAACAACTTGGGTACTTGACTATTTTACGGGGCAAATCGATCAAATTTTAAATGTACTACAACTAATAATGCATGTATCATTTACCTTAAGTATCTTTTTAAGAGAGGTAGTCAGATATATTTTCTTGATCTAAATTTTGTATAACATTTCTTATTATATGAATACAACCCTTCTGATCTTTCTTGTTTGCTTGATAATAGCAAAGTTTAATCAATGAACTTCGATTTAATAGGACAGAGGCATGTAGCTGTTTTTAATTGCTTGTTCAATAGGATAGGATTTCATATGTGTGATATTTAGACACTTCAGAAGAAACAACTAATAATGCTTTATCTCATGATGCATGGACCTAGTTTTAGTCTCTCAGAATCACCATAATATAAATCATCAACATATATATTTTAGGTCTAACATTAAACATGTTTAGCTGCACTCAAATACAAAAAGTATAAGATATTTTATAATCATATTAACATGAGACATTCTTATTAATCTCATATGTGGAATTACTCTCTTTTGTAGTTGTTGAAATTGTCTCATATTTACTATTGGAAGATATATCTAAAGTTTCAAACAGAGACCTCTTAGGAGAATACAACATAGGCTTTGGAGGAAATGGCACAGACTCAAGTTCTCTATGTAACATTTCCACAACTTTATTCATTGATGGCCTATGTGATGGATTTGGTTGAATACATCACAAACTTATTAATATAATTTTCTTCACTATATCATTAGTTTTATCTGAGATATCGGAGTATCTGTTAAGAATATTACTTTAATCAAGATTTTCATATATTTTATTAGAAAAATATATTTCACTACGATGTGATTTTTTATTGTTGAAGTTTTTTCTTTTTCCAAACATCTCAAGAATCAAATACCATAACTATATACATTAGATTTATCAGAAAATTTACCATATGTTCGACTAAAAATTTCTGATGCAATGTAACCTAGAGTTCCTCTTGTACCTAAAATAGATACATTACTCTCTTTCTTTTGATAGATTCGAGCTAGTCCAAAATCTGAAAGTTTTGGACAAAAATATTCATCTAGAAGAATGTTTTCAGGTTTTATATTAAGATGCAAAATTTTTATTGTACATCCTTGATACAAGTATTCTAACCCTTAAACAATACTAATTACAATATTGTGCAAAATGCTCCAATTCAAACTACAAAAAGTTTCAGAAGATTCTGTTTTGTGAATGTATTTATCTAATGAATCATTAAGCATAAATTCATGAGTGCTCTTTTACTTTGATCATAACAAAATCATAAGAATGAGACAATATTGATATGAGAGGTCCTATTAATACTAGCAACTTCATTTATGAATTCTTTTCCACTTCTCTTAGACTCACTTAATATCTTCACAGCAACTTAACGACCATTGGTTAAACTTATTTTGTACACAGTGCTATATCCACCTTATCCTAGTTTATCACGAAATGAATTTGTCATTCTTTTTACTTTTAAATAACTAGATCGCTTTGATGCCAAAAATTTATAACTTTTTATAAAATCCTCGACGTGGTGGACATTGTATGTTGTCTTGAAGATAACTCGATGGATTAAATTAAGACACCTCTCGCTGTTGTAAAATTTACTCCAGCACTAGCTATCGATATAACTCTATACATATGCAAAAAATGGATTAGACACATGACAACAGAAACAAAGTTAAAAACCATCGGAAATCAATAAAAGCTAATGCTACTAAAATAAAAAGATAACTAGTAACTGTTAAAAACAATAATTTGAAATTAAAACTTTTCTCTTAAAGATTCTTAATAGGTAGGTGGAAGTACCTATAATCAAAGGAGTTGAGATTCTATGGTCAGAAGCATTAGGAAAATCATTGCCTGTGGCAATAAAGTTGACGTTTGGTGAGAATTTGGGAATATTTCCTGCAAGGTAGTTTGTTAGAGACATTCACAACTTCAAGTTCAGGCAATATTGTCAATCCTTCAGGTATTTTACCCATCAAATTATTGTCATCCAAATACAATTTTCGCAAATCAGTTAATTTGGCGAATGCAGGTGAGATTGTGCCCGTCAATTTCAGATTTGATAAATTCACCATTTTGATTTTATTTTTGTCATCGCACCTGATGAAACGCCAACCTTTACGGGCATTATTTCCTTTCCATGTACGTGCCAACAAAAATTGGATACTTGAATTCTGCCGCAATTTCAAGCAAAATGGTCACTTTGTCATCACAAGGTCCAGGATCTTTGTGACAAAAGCCATTTGTGGTGTAAACACCAAGATTCGTACTATCAAAAACACTGAAGGTAATATTTGGTAGAGGACCTTGCAAAAGTTATAGCCCAAATACAAATCTTCTAAGTTTTGAAGAGCGATGAGAGAATCTGGGACCGCACCTGTTTTACAAAGCTGTTTTATGTTCTTGTAGAGGTATTGGATTTAATTCCTTAAAGGACTGTAAGCATGTAATAATAAGGCTTTGTTGCTGTTCTGTGAAATCAAAATTGTGTCTAATTATTTTCATTGTTCTTCTGGGAATTTTCTGGTTTCATCTGTGCACGTGTGTGAGTTGACAGTTAAATTTAATAGCTATTTTGAGCTTCAAAAGAAACACACAGAATTGGACGCTGACATGTCTTCCAAAGCTTGCAGATGTAATAATCTAGTTTAATTTTTCTTTAAAAAATGATCTTGTTAAATTTGGTTTCTTATGTGTATACTTTGATAATATTTGATTTATTGTCATTGCTTTAAGGTCGAGAGGCAATTCAGTGAATGCTCAAAATCTCTGCAGTGGAATAAAGATAGAGTGAGGGAGCTATATACAAAGCTTAAATCCTTGCAAGAGGTTGCAAATGTTCCATGGGTTTAGCCATTATATACAAGATTAATTATGTAGACTCTTCTGCTTTTCATGTTTTTGGACTAGATGAGGAATTGAACAAAAGGAAATGAAAAATCTCGATTCTAAATTAAGAGTTTCTTACAATCTTGAATATGATGAAATAAAGGAGGGGCGGAACATAATAAATTCATGTGGGGGATAGATATTAGATAACAGCATATATTAGTAAAAGAGGGAGACAGACAACTCGAGAGAATTTGAGAGAACAGGTTGAATTTCTAATCTTTCATTAATTCGAATGAATGTCTTTCCAACAGGTTAAATTTCTACTAAATATTTTATGA
>NC_029793.2:120034594-120042244 GCF_000816755.2 Arachis ipaensis
TTTATTAAAAAAAATTGAGTAAAGTAACAAATAAATTTTAAAAAATTT
This sequence comes from Arachis ipaensis, assembly GCF_000816755.2. Lineage (NCBI taxonomy): Eukaryota > Viridiplantae > Streptophyta > Magnoliopsida > Fabales > Fabaceae > Arachis > Arachis ipaensis. Next base: position 120,034,643 of record NC_029793.2, read on the forward strand.
ATATTTTAAATAGATTAATCCCAAAAAAGAATTTATATTTACTCTCTGCCAGCTTCTTTGGCGTCGTCCTCGTCCTCGCCTCTGGTCTCTGTTTGTCCCTAACCCCTCTGCCCTCGTCCTCGCCTTTGGTCTCTGGCCTTTGTTCGTCCCCAACCCCAACCTCCCTGAGTCCCTGTTGTTTTGATTTGGTTCAATGATTTCAATCGCACAAATAAATTATTTTAAAAAAAAAAGGTTAATTAGTATCTGTAGGAGGATTATCATTGTTTTGATCATTGTTATAAATGTTTGGAAAAACTGGAAAAAGCATTGTTTTGATCAACAATGTAGTTAAGAAGTTAATATCATTGTTAAGCATTATTTGGGAAAACTGGAAAAGCCGACGTAGGATTACTTACTGTTTGCATGTTATTTACAACATAGCAGCTGAGGAGAAAAGAAAAATTTGTTTTTGTCATTTTGGAAAACAGTTACACGCTTGATTCTACTGTGGCAGGTTAATGGTTATGCTTGTAAATAATAACATTTCATTCTTCAATAAAACTATGTACAACAATTATGATGGATATTGATAGTTCTGGATTGATTCTATCACCAATTTGATATGATCTTTTAAGTATAGCATTTACCTAGCTCCCTCTAAAAATTGGTATAGACATGATAAATTGTTTTGATCATTGTTATAAATTGTTAAAAAACTTAATTTTGTTTTGAAGATGAATGTAAATAATGATCAACATACAATCACAAGTCAGTGTAGGCCAACAATCACAATTTTTATGTTAAATTGTGAAATTTTGAACTTTATTAAAAATCTATATTATATTTTTAATTTTATTTTTATTTAATATTTAATATTTAATTAAACCGGTTCGATCACGATTCGATTATGGTTAGACCTCTGAATCATTGAACTCATTTGTATAGAGTTTACGTCCCTCGAATTACCAAAATTAACCAACACCCGCGCCCACAGTTGAATCTTCAAATCTTGCTGAGGAGGCACTACATGAGCTCAAGAACAGGATATTTAATCTGGAAATGGAACAAGATTTGAAGTTTAAAGTAAAGTGCAGGATAAAGTAGTAGAGAATGAATTTTTTTTTTTAATCGAAATTCAGATCTAACATTTTCTATTTTGATTCTCTTTTTTGTTCAGCAAGGAGCACATTGTCAGGTAGTACAGATCCAGTCCCAAGCTGTGAGAAACTGATCGTGACATTCATGCTTTGTTCAATGATAGCCAAATACTTTCACTGCTTCAGCATGTTTTTCTCTCCATCAACACACGCTTCTCTTCCATCCTGGTATATAACTATATATATAATATATTTATCGTTTTGTAATTTTTTTTTTTTTGCTTATTAATACTGAGGATGCATGTATGAATTTTTATAGCTGAGGCCTGATATAAGTCATCAAAGTTGGAATGTGGATATTATTGATGAGATAGAATGTAGTAGTTAACAATTAAGGGAGATTGTTGTTTATTTTGTTCAAAAAATTGATTGCTTCAATCCTGTAATTGTGGTTACTGATTATGTTGGCCTTTTTTGTTTAATAGTTGAGCTGGATGAGGTACTACTTATTTGTCTTCTCCTAGATATTTGTAAATCTTCTTGACTTGGATTCCCTTTTTGCTTGAAACTCGATATGCAAATTCATAATAGAATGTACTTTTGTTGACCATTTTGGAAGTTGAATTTTCAAATATCTTAAATTAAGCTTTAAATGCCAGTATATCTTTGAATATTTTCTGTTGTAGACATAGTTCCCAGGTTAAATACCTGTTTACATCATTGAAACAGGCAAGGGCACACCAATAAGACATGTTTTAGGCAAAAGCAAATGTTATTGGTCTTGCTGGAAGGAACCCCAACACTGTTGAAGGGTGAAATGGCAATGGTAGCATGCTAATTATTTAATGTTGTCTTTTTTTTAATCTAAATTTATGTGATTTACTTAGAATGGTATCAAGAAATGGTAGTCTAATTCCTTGTAATTTTTCACCAGTAGAATGCACAACCAACAATGTTGTCTTTTCTAATTGCAGCAAGTTTAGTTGGATGTGCAATTAAGCAGCTTATAAATGTGATTCAGGTTCATATATTTTATGCAAGATATTCATTGGGTCATTCAAAATTGTTGATATTGTTTGATTTCGAATATTCTTTTAAGTATCATGATAATGGAAGATTTGGAGGGTTAAAAAGTTTTAAAGTTGAATGATCAATGCTGACAGAAATTTCATTTGCTAAATGCAATTCTATTACAGGTGAAGAAAATGAGGGAGCACTATCAGAAAAATGCTCAATGTGGTGAGGAAGGAAGTTGAGAACTGCGTCTGCCTTCATTGTGTATGATATTCTTTTTGGCCAGGTGAGGTGGTTTCTGAGTTCTCTTGGCCATTTTAGTTCACTTTTTGCTATTTATTCACGGTTTGGTTTGTTTTCATGATGATATAATTAATGATTTGTTTCCTTTAGCTGTTGTTCATTATTTTTTTTAATCTATTTGTGTGTTTAAAAAAATGTAATTGAATCTTAAAGATTATTTTACTATCCATGGAAGATGCTGTCGGAAGTTCTAGCTTTTTTGAAGTTCCTCCATTTCTCTATCCAAAACATGTTGATGATGTATCAAAAGATTGGCTGCTGAAGCAGATCACAAGATTATTAGAGGTACATGTTTATTTTGCAAAGCACATACCCTGTATTCTTCTTAACTGGAGGATGTGAACTTTATGTAGATGTGAGAAGAAATTCATTAGAGGAGGCTCTGAATCTTTGCATAGAACATAAATTGCAAGGGATAGTCTCTGAAGTCAAAGGAATATTTAGAAACCCTGAAGCTGTAAGAAAGATCAAGGAGTGTTCAAATAAGCTTTGTCTCTTTACATATGGGAAATTAAGCAACGTTCCTGAGGCAGTTTACATGCAACATCTAATGGAGATTGATGGTGTCATTGTAGATTTTGTTAAAGAAATAGCAGTTAGTTCTTGATATAAATGGTCAAGGGATGGAGGGAAAGTTGCAAGTGAAGAACTTAAAGCCTCAATTCTCACAGCAAGAGCTTTCTTCTCTTTTGAAGCTCATTCCAGAATTGATTCAAATGTGAGGAGAATAGATATGCCAATTTTTTACTAGCCAATTGAATTTTATTTCATTGTGTTTTCTGATTTTGTACATGAATGGGATTACATGATGAAAGATTATTAACCCATAAGTTACACTTAAACAGGTTCACATCAATGTAATGAAAAAAAGAATTAGTAATAGATTATTTATTATTTATGATCAGAATTTTTTTAATCTCGCAATAAATTAAAATTAAATCTTTCTACATTCAAGTCGGAATTAGTTATTGGTGTATTTATTTAGGCTACTTATATTTTACGCTTTGAATATGATCTTTTTATCGGCATTAATACGAAATACTTATGAATTGAACTGCATATATAGTATGTTTACACTTGAGTTCACATAATTAAATTTATACATGTCATCTGAATTTAGAGTATCTTATTCAATTTCTCTCTATATTGAGACATGTGACATTGCAGCAGCTCATTATCTATATATATAATGATTTTCAACTAGACAATTGATCAAAATCGCATTGAATGTTCTCTTGGAAAAATATATCTAGTCACTCACTATGAATGTTGGCAAGATGTAATACTAATTTATTTTCCTTTCAAAATTCTTTGTTTGGTTATTGTCTATACGATGTTGGTAGGGAAGTTGAGATGATGTTATTTGTGGATACATTAATCCAATTTTAATTTAGAGAAATTGCTGAAACTGAGCACGCTAGACTTCTCTTAGGATCTTATCTCTTTTTTTAGTAACTGTTGACAATACTAGGTTTTGCATCTTCTTCTTTATGGCATGACCATGGTATTGGAGGCCCTTAAAATATAGAATTAGTAGAGTGCAGAAGAAAATAAAAGTTTGGTCGTTGCTTTAGTTTTCTTTTCTTAGATTTTGTACAGAATGATTTACCTATTGTCCTTGCTTTTGTGTTCTGATACAAGCTTGAAGTTGAATTATGCAATGAGTTTTAAATTTGATAATTAATATTAATAGTGTTTTAAATTTTAGATTCATTTTTCAACTATAATAATTGAAAATTTTGACATTTTGATTGTTTGAGAAAATGTCTGCATTAATGATGAGTTTTTAGATTTTGAAATAGTTAAAACAAGTAATAGACGAACGAATTAGCTTTTAGTTGTATATATTTTATTCTTTTTATGTTAATAAAACAAAGACATCAAATAATAATTTAGACAAATCATTAAGGTTTTGCTTAAAGGAATAACACGAATAGTAAACAAAATTTAAAGTCTTAAATAATATATGCTCTTTTGGCTGAATTTCACATAATGAAAATACTCAATTTATTAAAAAATAATACATAGAACTTATCATATATATTTTTAGGGTAAATTTTGCTGTACTTTTTTTTAAATAAAATCAATTGGTATTCCTTATGTGAATGCAAATTATGATTTCAAAGAGCAATGATATGCTTATTCATTTGTAGAATAATTTGATAAAAGTTATTCTTCTATATAAAATAGACAGAAAAATAAGTTCAGAAAAATATAAATAATAATTTATTGAAATTTTCTTTTGAGTGAGAGAGATGAGAGGTAGAGAGAGAGAGAGGGGGTGAGAAACACTGGGAGGGGTAGAGCTAGGACTTTGAGCAGAGATTCTAGGGTTTGGAATCGAGAAGAGTACTACCGATTGAAAAATAAGTCGTTCTCTATCTTTGTAGAACATCTTCCCGAAGATATATCGAAGAAGGAGCTATTTTGTAACACCCTAATATTCAAATCCTTATGCTCGAGTCATAAGTCAATGATATTACGGTGGTACGACTCTCAGGTGGATTTTTAATAAATAAATATAGGTAATTTCGAAAGGAGTATTAATCGAGAAGCCTGAAAAGAGTAGAAATAAAATCGCGAAAACGTATCTCTCACGTTTCGACAACAAAAGATAAACCGTGAAGCCGAAAACGATATACGGACAAGGCGTAGAGGAGATTAAGAGATAGATAACAGATAGATATATATAACATAAGTAAATAGCTACTAATCGTGACCCACGAAGTTTAGGTCGGCTAGAGTACATTATGAAATTAGTTGACAACAGTATATCCTAATCTCTCCCGAAGGAAACACGAGAGCCTCTATAGGCAAATTCAAAGAGTTCAATACATAATATAAACTTTCCAAAATAAAGGTGGAGAGATTCTAATCAAAACACAAAGTAGAGGAAATAAAGATCTTCGTCGTCTCTCAGACGACCCACAACTCACTTCTGAGCACCTGGACCTGTATCTGAAAAAACAAGAGATATATACGGAATGAGAACTCCGGGCCCAATTTAACATATTCATTCATTAATCATATATGCATTTATACTCAGCCATAAACAATAATGGCTTTGCCATAACCCGGCAATAACTCAGCCATCCGGCTCATGGTCCAATCAAGAACGGGTCATTTATCAATAAATATAGCCCTCCGGCTCATGGCATACACGGTACTTCCACCGTCATCCTCCATATCTCATATAATCATCTTTGATCATCATTGATCATAACTTTTCACCTTGCTTCACTCGCAAGTTACCACATCCCCTAGCTCATTGCTAGGCATATCAAAATGATTTAATACATAAGAGGTGAGATCGGAGGCTTAGAAGTATGAGATTTGGCTTTTAAAACTCAAAAATCAACTTTGGCATGAAAACAGGGCCACGCGTACGCGCACTCCACGCGCACGCGTGGATGGCCACAAAACTCATCAACGCGCAAGCGTCATACGCGCGGACGCGCGGGTTGAAAAATAGCCAAACGACGCGCAAGCGTCAGCCACGCGTACGCGTGGGTGCTCTTGCGCCCCAGGCACAAAACTGGCACAACTCTGGCACAACTCTCGGGAAAATAGCTGGGCATTTGGTGCAGCGCATCGATGCGCCCGCGCACACCACGAGCACGCGTGGATAGTGCCTTCTTGAAGAACGACGCGTACGCGCCAAGTGCGCTTACGCGTGGAGGGTCATTCTGCTAAAAATTTTCTAAGTTAAAAGCTGCAGAATTTACAAATTCAACCCCTAATCTTCCGACGGACATAACTTTCTCATTTTAAATCATTTTTCACCCGTTCTTCAAACGGCATGGACATCCCGGATCCAATTTCATTTCTAAATAGATTTGGCACAAAACAGAGATCCGTATTCCAAGTTATGTCCCGTCAAAGTATGCCCGAAAACCATGTTTTCATACAAAACCACAAGGTGCCATTTTCAAAACAAACCATTTTCAACTCTTTTCAAAATCAACCAAAACATGCCAATTTCAACCCTTTTTGAAATCAATCAAAATGTACCAAAATCCACATCAAGCCATCCTCAACTCACACATTGACACTTTACCAAAAATTCCCAAAACCACATCTAACCATTTTAACACTTCTCAATCAAATGGCTAAAGGACAAACACAATATCATGTCATACATCCTTCCTCATCCCAATTTCCAATAATACCATTTCCAATCAACCATCATTATACGTAATCAATATCATACTCACTATCACGTGATTTCACCCACAAATCAACCTTAATCATTCTCCAAGCATATATCACAACATACATATCTCTAATGCATCATCATACCATCAAGGCATCAATAATCATAATCACATATATGATCACATAATATATCTCAACCGAACCAAACATACCTCATCTACATAATTTCACCCAAAATTACCAAATTCCACACTTCAACTTCTCAAACCTTATTATTCAATAACCAACCTAATCATTCATATATTCATTATCTGAAATTCATCCAATCACTTGTGCCATCATACAATGCACACATCAACTTACCTTTCTTACCTCTTTCCGGCCTCCAGCCCAAAATTCACGGCCTCCGGCCCAATTTTCACAATTTAAATGCATAAACCACAAATCAATACTCATTACCCAGTACATCAAATTCTCAATACACCAAGCATACAAGGTCACACAATTCTCAACCCAATCATTAATTCACATTACATATCAACTATGCATATTAGCACCAACCATTTACACAATCCAAACTTAATCCTAGGGGCATCTAGCCTAGGAATTCTCATCACAACACACGGTATTTAAATGAAACTTAAACCGTACCTCTTATAGCCAAACCAATTGAGCCTCTTCTTTGGAATTCTTCACCAACCTTAGCTCCAAGCCTTACCAAAGCTCCTCAAGCAATACCAATCTCCCAATTGTGCACCAACATCACCAAATACACTAACGTAACCAATGTCACATACATACATCAACCTAGGGCTCATAAAAATGACAAATCACAAGGGTTTGAGCACTTCTTACCTCAGCCCATATGAAGTAGGGATAGAACCCACTTAGAATCCATGTTGGAGTATCCCTAAACACCCAAAATCACAAGATTTCAACACTAACTACCCAAAAACGTGTAACAGTGGGGAATTTCGAAAACTGGGCAGAGATGAATAAAATACTCACTACCAAACTTAGATAGAATTGTAGAGGATGAGAAGAGCAACGT
>NC_029793.2:120043220-120044503 GCF_000816755.2 Arachis ipaensis
TATTCGTTAATTTATCATATATGCCTTTATACTCAGCCATAATCCATAATGGCTTTGCCGTAACTCGGCAATAACTCAGCCACCCGGCTCACAGTTCAATCCAGAACTAGCCAATTTATCAACATGGCTCTGCCGTATCTGGCAAGAACTCAGCCATCCGGCTCATGGTCCAATCAAGAACCAACCATTTATCAATAAATATAGCCCTTCGGCTCATGGCATACACGGTACTTCTACCGTCATCCTCCATATCTCATATAATCATCTTTGATCATCATTGATCATAACTTTTCCCCTTGCTTCACTCGCAAGTTACCACATCCCCTAGCTCATTGCTAGGCATATCAGAATGATTTAATACATAAGAGGTGAGATCGGAGGCTTAGAAGTATGAGATTTGGCTTTTAAAACTCAAAAATCAACTTTGGCATGAAAACAGGGCCACGCGTACGCGCACTCCACGCGCACGCGTGGATGGTCACAAAACTCATCGACGCGCAAGTGTCATACGCGCGGACGCGCGGGTTGAAAAATAGCCAAACGACGCGCAAGCGTCAGCCACGCGTACGCGTGGGTGCTCTTGCGCCCCAGGCACAAAACTGGCACAACTCTGGCACAACTCTCGAGAAAATAGCTTGGCATTTGGTGCAGCGCATCGATGCGCCCGCGCACACCACGAGCACGTGTGGATAGTGCCTTCTTGAAGAACGGCGCGTACGCGCCAAGTGCGCCTACGCGTGGAGGGTCATTCTGCTAAAAATTTCTAAGTTAAAAGCTGCAAAATTTACAAATTCAACCCCCAATCTTCCGACGGACATAACTTTCTCATTTTAAATCATTTTTCACCCGTTCTTCAAACGGCATGGACATCCCGGATCCAATTTCATTTCTAAATAGATTTGGCACAAAACAGAGATCCGTATGAAGAACGGCGCGTACGCGCCAAGTGCGCCTACGCGTGGAGGGTCATTCTGCTAAAAATTTCTAAGTTAAAAGCTGCAAAATTTACAAATTCAACCCCCAATCTTCCGACGGACATAACTTTCTCATTTTAAATCATTTTTCACCCGTTCTTCAAACGGCATGGACATCCCGGATCCAATTTCATTTCTAAATAGATTTGGCACAAAACAGAGATCCGTATTCCATGTTATGTCCCGTCAAAGTATGCCCAAAAACCATGTTTTCATACAAAACCACTAGGTGCCATTTTCAAAACAAGCCATTTTCAACTCTTTTCAAAATCAACCAAAACATGCCAATTTCAACCCTTTTTGAAATCA
>NC_029793.2:120047764-120048809 GCF_000816755.2 Arachis ipaensis
TAATCATAATCACATATATGATCACATAATATATCTCAACCGAACCAAACATATCTCGTCTACATAATTTCACCCAAAATTATCAAATTCCACTCTTCAACTCCTCAAACCTTATTATTCAATAACCAACCTAGTCATTCATATATTCATTATCTGAAATTCATCCAATCACTTGTGCCATCATACAATGCATACATCGACTTACCTTTCTTACCTCTTTCCGGCCTCCGGCCCAAAATTCACGGCCTCTGGCCCAATTTTCACAATTTAAATGCATAAACCACAAATCAATACTCATTACCCAGTACATCAAATTCTCAATACACAAAGCATACAAGGTCACACAATTCTCAACCCAATCATTAATTCACATTACATATCAACTATGCATATTAGCACCAACCATTTACACAATCCAAACTTAATCCTAGGGGCATCTAGCCTAGGAATTCTCATCACAACACACGGTATTTAAATGAAACTTAAACCGTACCTCTTGTAGCCAAACCAATTGAGCCTCTTCTTTGGAATTCTTCACCAACCTTAGCTCCAAACCTTACCAAAGCTCCTCAAGCAATACCAATCTCCCAATTGTGCATCAACATCACCAAATACACTAACATAACCAATGTCACATACATACATCAACCTAGGGCTCATAAAAATGACAAATCACAAGGGTTTGAGCACTTCTTACCTCAGCCCATATGAAGTAGGGATAGAACCCACTTAGAATCCATGTTGGAGTATCCCTAAACACCCAAAATCACAAGATTTCAACACTAACTACCCAAAAACGTGTAACAGTGGGGAATTTCGAAAACTGGGCAGAGATGAATAAATTACTCACTACCAAACTTAGATAGAATTGTAGAGGATGAGAAGAGCAACGCGTGGCCGCAAACGGCTCGTCAATCAGAGCTCCGTAGCTCAAGTTATGGTGGTTTGAAGATCAAAGAGAGTTAAGTTTTCTCTCTTCTCTTCTCTCCTCTCAATTTCAGCGCCCCAACCCTTCTCTTTAGGGTAAAATGAGATGAAATGCTCA
>NC_029793.2:120051249-120060866 GCF_000816755.2 Arachis ipaensis
CAAACATATCTCGTCTACATAATTTCACCCAAAATTATCAAATTCCACTCTTCAACTCCTCAAACCTTATTATTCAATAACCAACCTAGTCATTCATATATTCATTATCTGAAATTCATCCAATCACTTGTGCCATCATACAATGCATACATCGACTTACCTTTCTTACCTCTTTCCGGCCTCCGGCCCAAAATTCACGGCCTCTGGCCCAATTTTCACAATTTAAATGCATAAACCACAAATCAATACTCATTACCCAGTACATCAAATTCTCAATACACAAAGCATACAAGGTCACACAATTCTCAACCCAATCATTAATTCACATTACATATCAACTATGCATATTAGCACCAACCATTTACACAATCCAAACTTAATCCTAGGGGCATCTAGCCTAGGAATTCTCATCACAACACACGGTATTTAAATGAAACTTAAACCGTACCTCTTGTAGCCAAACCAATTGAGCCTCTTCTTTGGAATTCTTCACCAACCTTAGCTCCAAACCTTACCAAAGCTCCTCAAGCAATACCAATCTCCCAATTGTGCATCAACATCACCAAATACACTAACATAACCAATGTCACATACATACATCAACCTAGGGCTCATAAAAATGACAAATCACAAGGGTTTGAGCACTTCTTACCTCAGCCCATATGAAGTAGGGATAGAACCCACTTAGAATCCATGTTGGAGTATCCCTAAACACCCAAAATCACAAGATTTCAACACTAACTACCCAAAAACGTGTAACAGTGGGGAATTTCGAAAACTGGGCAGAGATGAATAAATTACTCACTACCAAACTTAGATAGAATTGTAGAGGATGAGAAGAGCAACGCGTGGCCGCAAACGGCTCGTCAATCAGAGCTCCGTAGCTCAAGTTATGGTGGTTTGAAGATCAAAGAGAGTTAGGTTTTCTCTCTTCTCTTCTCTCTTCTCAAATCAGCGCCCCAACCCTTCTTTTTAGGGTAAAATGAGCTGAAATGCTCACAACTAATGTTTATATATGTTGGGTCTTGGGCCCACTTAGGCCCGGTTCACTTATTTTTGCCCATTGGCCCAATTTTGGGCCAAAACCTTTAAGATTAGCGCTCTAAATCGCACTTTAAATATTTCTACCTTCCCTAATTATAATTCCTCATTTCTTAATCTTATTTACCCATAATCAATTTCCTCAGTTGTAGTACCAGACAGATCTCAGCCGGTACTGCCGGTCAAAATTCCACTGCGCACTTTTACGCAGAAAACTATATTTTCTGACTCGGAAAAATTCACTGAATCCAAATATCATATTTAAATTATCAAATTCCAATTGTCAAATCTTCCAACCATATTCGCTCCTATTTAACTTATTATTTACTAAATTTCGGTTAGTCCGGGTATTACATATTTCATTTGTTCAACTGGACGGGACGAATAAATGATATTTACTTATCACGTAAACAAAAAATGGAAGACCATACATCTTTGCGTTTATCCGGTATACAACAAAGGGTGGAGCTTTGAAGGCTATTGCGGAAATGAATAGAATGAGGCTGCGGGGAAAGGTGGTTTCCGTCGACGAAGCGCGATATCATTGCACGGATGAAACGACGGATATTAAGAGACATCAGAAGGCACCTAATGCTCAGAATATGGTGAAGATCCATACGCAACATGACCTCAGCCAAAGGGAACCAGAGAAGAATGTGAAAGAGATGAGAAAAGAGGAAAAGAAAGGAGACCCTCATGGCAACGGGTGGACGAAGAAAATAGAAGTATCTGTGGCAAAGGAGAACCTAGTCTGGTTGCAGAGAAGTTTAATTGGCGGTACAACTAAGGCGATCGACTACAAGTCCTTGAGGACCACAATCAGTAAGAATCTACCGCAGGTCATGGAGATACGAGAACTAGGGGCGTACAAAGCTCTCTTGACTTTCGATAGTATTCTAAGTGTTGAAGAAGCCTTCACGTTCAAGATAAACAATTGCTTGAAGTTCTTCCATAGCGTATGGAGATGGAATGAAGAAGAGCGTAGTGATACTCGAAGGGTGTGGTTGGAGTGTTTTAGTGTTCCTTTGCATACGTGGTCTAAGGAAACTTTCAAGCTAATAGGAAGTCAATGGGGAGAAATTGTTGGATGCGACGAAGGCACGAAATCATGTCTCTCGTTTAGTGTGGGTCGGGTTCAGATCGACACTTGTATTATGGATACTATCAATGAGTGGATTCACATCACCATTGGTACTAGTGGATTCGACGTCCTAGTCAGAGAAATTGGATACGAAAATTATGGTTCGCAGTGCAACGTTGAGGACGATAGAAAAGTTGGCCCCCCAGAAGCATGCGGGACCTTGGGTACAAGCAACTTGCTATCGATAGTACCAGTGGCAAGCAGAGATCCGGTGGTTGATGGGGCGATGGTGGTGCAAAGAGAGGAGGTAGCTGATGAGGGTAGATTGGTAATTTCAGAAAAAATTTTGAATGAATAGAATTATTGCAATTCAATTGGCCTTAAATGTCCGAGGATAACGGAGGATGCTGTTATTGAGGGAATCGCTGGATTCAAGGAAGGTCAGGATTTGGCTATTGATGCTGATTCTGAAAAAACCGTTAGCTTGGATTATAGGTGTGACGGGCTGAATGTTAGTGACTGTTGGAGGGAAAATAATAACCAAAAAAGGCTTAAGGGCTGGCCCAAAAACCAAGCGGATGGCACATGTGCTGTAGAGAGGTTAATGGGCTGCTCCTCATCATATGCTGGCCCAGATGCTACTGAAGAGGACACGGCAAACTTGATCCAGCGACCAGGTCGGGTCGGGATACGTCTGGATCGGTACGATCCATCTCCCGGATCGTGCTGCAATGCACAAGCCACTGCTGGAGGGGTTGCTCTGGACCCTAATGACACGGATGGAGCACTAGGCAGGAGCGCCACTCGAACTGAAGCGCCAGGTGACTGTCGGGTTGTGCACGGCGCTACAGGTGCAATAGCTGGGCACCGCATGGCTATTGTGAATCCTTTGGGCTGCCTCCTTATGCCTTCCATGCACGCTACGCCGGATCAGGTTGGACTTCATCATGAAGGATACGATCCGTCTACCAGCCCGTGCGCCGCTGCACATGTCATTGCTGGAGGAGGTGCCCTAGACGCTAATGATGCGGCGGGAGCACGAGGCTCTGGGGCTGGGAATTGCGCGGATGACATGATACCTAAGGGACGCGTTCCTATGCCTTCAGTGATCGATGCATCGGTGACAAGAGGAAATGAAGCCTCCAGGGAAGACGGGTTCGACGGAGAGACAAAGAAGCCAAGTTCAATGCTGGGGAAGGAAATTACATGTGACTAGGATAAGACTCTTGAAGACGGTAATCGGGCAGGAACTATACCCCCTGCTGATGCTAGCCTTGTTGAGGGCAGTGGCAATAACGGGGCATGCGTGGGTGCTGGTACCGGGGACCAAAGGTTCAGTGATGGTAAGGCTCTTGAAAGAGAAGCGCAGATGATTGAGAATAAAAAGGCTTGGGATCTGGCAGTAGAATCTGGAGCAATACAGTGCGATGAAGATGATGACATAATGGCGATTTTACAGGAACAGAATGAAGCGCTTGCCCAAAAGAGGAGGTTGGCTAAGTAGAAAGAGAAGGCACGTAGATGCAGACCAAAAAAGCTCAATAAGGTGTGTAATAAAGGTTTATTATGATTTTTAGCTGTTGGAATGTTAGGGGGTTAGGAGGGATTGGTAAGTTGAGTATGATAAAAGATCTCAAAAAGAAACAGAAGCTGAATATGTTAGGCCTGATTGAATCTAAAATGCAAGCTGTGACAAAGTTTGATGTAGTACGTATTTGGGGGAGCGATGCTGTAGGGTGGGAGTATGTGGGTTCGGATGGCACGTCCGGGGGGTTGCTGCTAATGTGGGATGACTTGTTTTTTAGAATGCATAACTGTTATAAAGGGGAGAGATGGCTATGTGTTGAAGGAGTCTTATTGAAAAATAATTTTCCCTGTGCTTTTTGTTTGGTATATGGTGCTCATACAAGAGTTGAAAAACTTGTTGTGTGGGAGGAACTGAGCTTCATAGCTGGTCTATGTCACGTTCCGATATGCTACATGGGTGATTTTAACGAGGTTACACAGGTTGAAGAGAGAAAAGGCCAGGACAGGTTAACAGGCTCTGCAGAAGATTTTAAGTGTTGGATACAAGATATGCAGTTAGTGGATCTACCGTTGAATGACCGAAAATTTACATGGTTTAGAGGCAAATCTTGCAGCCGCCTTGATAGAGTTCTAGTGAGTGTGGAATGGATGGATGAGTTCCCGGAGATTCAATTAAAAGGGGGACCGAGAGGCCTGTGAGATCACTGCCCAATTATAGTGGAGGATACCAATTCCAAAGGCGGTCCACGACCTTTTTGTAGCTTGGACTCTTGGTTTACACATGACGGGTTTCTAAGAATGGTCAAAGAAGAATGGAGGAATCTTGGTGAGCTACAGTTCACAGATAAGCTGAAGGCTTTAAGGATGCCTTTGGGAAGATGGCACAAGGACAATTTCGGTGACATGGACAAGAAAATACAGCGCTTTGAGGAGAAGATAAGGAAGCTGGATGATTTGGTAGGAAACAAAGTTTATGATGATACAGTGGAGGCTAGAAGGAAGGCCTTAGCAGGCTGTTGCAAGCAGTGGTATGTCAGAAAAGAACTACACTGGAAGCAGATGTCGCGCTCCAGGCATGCGAAGGATATGGATATGAACACTAGGTACTTCCATAACCTGGCGTCGGCAAGAAGGAGGAACAATAGACTTGATGCTTTGGTAATTAACGGAAGGTTGGTAAGAAATCAAGCTTGGATCAAGATTGCAATCAGAGATTTTTACAAAGATTTGTACCACCAGGAGAGATCACCGGTTGTGGGTTTCAGAGACGGTCTGGTAAATCGAATTGATGTAGAACACTCAATAGCTCTGGAGAGATTACCGACAATGGAAGAGATAAAGGAAGCTGTTTGGGATTGTGAATCTTCCAAGGCTCGAGGGAGTGACGGATATAATATGAATTTCATCAAGAAATGCTGGGACGAGATTGGTGCAGAGTTCATGACAGCTGTTTTGGATTTCTTTTGATCGTCAAAGTTGCCTTCGGATTCCAATATTACTTGGGTGGCCCTTCCACCAAAGTTCACAGGAGCAAAGGAGATCAAGGATCTTCGACCGATCAGCATGGTAAGTTGTGTGTATAAAGTAATCTCCAAAGTGATGGTAAGGAGGATGAGATCAGTCATGCCAGGTCTAGTGGGGGAGATCCAGAGCGCATTTGTGAAGGGACGAAAAATACATGATGGAGCTCTTATTGCATGTGAAACAGTGCATTGGTTAAGGACAAAGAGGAAGAAAGCGGCAATTATCAAGTTAGACTTCCAGAAGGCTTATGACCGGGTAAAGTGGAGCTTTGTGGATATTGTGCTACAGAAGATGGGCTTTGGATGGAGATGGAGGGAATGGGTGAAGGAGTGCCTGGGTACAGCGTCTATGTCGATCCTGATTAATGGCTCACCATCTAAACCTTTCAAGATGGAGAGAGGCTTGAGATAAGGTGATCCACTATCTCCATTTCTTTTTGTTCTGGTTGTTGATGTTCTTCATAGGATGGTAGGGGAGGCAATCAGGAACAAACGTATTTTGCCACTACTGGTTGGAAAGGACAATATAGAGTTATCACACTTGCAATTTGCAGATGACACTATATTGTTATGTCCACTAGAGGAGGAGACCATCAGGAACTATGCCAGATTGCTAAGATGCTTTGAGATGATGTCAGGGCTATCTATTAACTTTGATAAGTCAAGCTTAATCCCAATAAATTGTGACCAGCAGTGGACTTACAACATGTGTAGCTTATTGGGATGCAAGGAGGCTAGTCTTCCAGTCAGATATCTCGGTATTTCCTTAGGAGAAAATCCGAGATTGGTCAGGACTTGGAAACCGATAATTGACAAGGTTGAGGAAAAGCTCAGCTTGTGGAAGGCAAAAGTTCTCAATAAAGCATGTAAGCTTGTACTTATCAAATCTGTGTTAAATAGCTTGCCAGTGTACTATTTGAGCTTGTATAAGATGCCGAAAGCTGTGGCAGAAAAGTTGATATCGTTGCAGAGGAGGTTCCTATGGAGCAAGGAGGAAGGCAGAAATGGTTTGGCACTTGTAAAGTGGAAGATTGTTCAGGCCCCTAAAAAGGCGGGTGGGTTGGAGGTGGGTGATGCAGTGATTAGAAACACTGCACTTCTGTTCAAGTAGTGGTGGCGGTTTTCAAAAGAGGAGTGTCCATTATGGAAGAAGGTTGTGTGCTCGTGCTATGACTTAAACCCTAATGTGATGTTATCAGCTCAGACATTACCTACTAGAGGGGGCCCTTGGAAGGATATCTGTTAGTTGCAGGTCAGGGACAGTAATGTGAGAGAGAAGATGATAGCGGGGTTAACTATGGAGGTGGGTGATGGAAGGCGGACTCGATTCTGGGAAGATGTCTGGTTACAAAGTGGTCCGTTAAAGATGAGTTTTCCGAGACTTTTCTCTGTTTCAAACCAAACAGGGTCTGTTATAGGGGATTGTGGGTTTTGGGATGAGTTAGAGTGGATCTGAAATTTTCAGTGGAGAAGAGAGTTATACCAATGGGAGTTGGAATTAGTGGATCGGCTACATGAAACCTTAAGGCCGATTAAGCTAACTCATGGAAAGCAAGACAAAGTTGTTTGGAAGTTCGACAAGGAAGGTATATTTTCAACTAACTCTTTTGTGCAGGTGATGCAGTCAGAATCCCTCCCGGAAGAAATAACTAGCTACAGCTTCACCAGAACCATTTGGAAAGGTTTGGTTCCACCGCGAGTAGAGTTATTTATTTGGTTTACTTTGATAGGAAGAGTTAACACTAAAGAAAGACTGGTTAGACTGGGAATTATTAGCCAGGGTGATAACATATGCGTGTTGTGTAAAAAAGACGTCGAATATATTCACCATTTGTTTCTGGGCTGTGAGTTTACTTGGCAGGTGTGATGTTATTGGCTACGTGACTTTGGGAGATTGTGGTCTTTTCCGGGCTCGCTAAAAGAACACTTTGAAAGCTAGACAGGTGTTGCTAATAGGAAGGGAGAACGCAACAAGTGGCTCATATGTTTTTTTTTTCAGTTATTTGGAACGTTTGGCTAGAAAGGAATGGACGACTTTTCAATAAGAAGGAAGGGAGTACGGAGGAGGTGTTCCAAAAATCCTTAATCAATTTTAGAGAGTGGAGTAGCTTAGATCCCTTTTGTTGTTGATGGCAATGCCGGAGATGATAATAGAGATAGTTGTCTATTTATAGTCTTTACATGTTTTCCTGTTTGTTTGTTCTCTCGCTCCACTTTACTGTGTTGAGCTCCTTTGTTCAAAAAAAAAAAATAAGTTCAGAAAATTGTGCACTAAAATAATGGTGAGCAAACTAATTGGATTATATATGAATACACCATAGATGAAAAAGAGATTACTAGTTGTCAGGATATTAAAGTATTTTCTTCAAATAATATTTTTTTAAAATTTGCTATTTAATTGTTCTCTATACTCAATATTATTATTTATCATGAAAAAAACTTTTTTTAATGAAATAGAAAAACATTGATTAAATATGTACTAAATATGGCTCATCCTTAAACGTTCTTTGCTAAGTATAAAATGCTACACACTTTGTTAATTCATTAAATCTAAACTCTTCATTTATTATATTTTATTTGAATGGTCTGAATTTAAAAAGGTAACTTGTTAATCAGGTTAACCATTTTTTTTACAAGTTTTGGATGTTTTTTTGTAAATTTAAGATATTGGACTGAAATCCAAAATAAAAAAATTGTATATGAATATTAAAAGCAACATGTCTGTCCCAAAAAAAAAAGTAACTGGACTTTAGAATTAAAATAAATACAATTATTCTCCACATCCAAGTGATTTTAGTATCCAAGTTTATCCAAGTATTTTAGACTCACGCGCTTTTTTTCCCGCTTCTTCTTTCATTACCGTCATCACCAATACCACCACTACCACCTCCTACTCCTTCCTTTTCATCATCATCATCATCATCATCATCATCATCATCATCATCATCATCATCATCATCATTAACATCATTATCGTCTTCTTCTAATCGTATCGTTGTTATCGTTATTAATTTTTGGTTCATTCTGAATATAATTTCGGTTCATTTCAGAGTGATTTAAGGTTCATTTGATCTCATTGTTTTACACAATTCAAAACTCTTCCTTTTCACCTTCTACTGCTTCTTCTTCTTATTTTATTTTGTCATAATTCTTCTTGTTTTACTCTATTGAGAGGAATAAAACCAAGAAAAAAAATCAAACAAAAAAAAGAATAAAAAACTCCTCATCATGTTCTTCTTCTTCTTGTCTGGTTCATCTAATCAAACAAAGAAGAAAAAATACATAATACTGCAAAATCATTTGATGGATTTGGATGTATTTTTGTTCATGATTCAATTTTTGGTTTATTCTGAATATAATTTTTGGTTTATTCTGAATATAATTTCGGTTCATTTCTGAGTGAATTAAGGTTCATTTGGTCTCATTGTTCTGTAGAATTAAAAACTCTTCCTCCTCACCTTCTACTGCTTCTTCTTCTTCTTTTTCATTTTTTTCTTCATTTTCTTCTTATTTTATTTTGTCATAATCCTTCTTGTTTCACTCTCTTGAGAGGAATAAAACCAAGAAAAAGAGAAGAAAAATAAAGAAAAAGAAATAAGAATAAAAAACTCCTCATCGTATTCTTCTTCTTCTTGTCTTGTTCATCTAAACAAACAAAGAAGAAAAAATAATATAATACTGCAAAATCAATTGATGGGTTTGGATGCATTTTTGTTCATGATTCAATTTTTGGTTCATTCTGAATATAATTTCGGTTCATTTTTGAGTGAATTAAGGTTCATTTAATCTCATTGTTCTGCAGAATTCAAAACTCTTCCTCCTTACCTTCTACTGCTTCTTCTTCTTCTTTTTCATTTTTTGCTTCTTCATCTTCTTCTTATTTTATTTTGTCATAATCCTTCTTCACTCTCTTGAGAGGAATAAAATAAAAAAAAGAAGAAAAATCAAATAAAAAAATAAGAATCAAGAAGAAAAAATTTCTCAAAACTTCTCATCATGTTCTTCTTTTTCTTGTTTTGTTTTTCTAATCAAACAAAGAAGAAGAAACACATAATGTCACAAAATTACTTGATAGATTTGGATGTGTTTTTGTTCATGATTCAATTTTGTTTGTGTGTTTGTTTTTGAATTGAGTTTGTGTGCCGCAATCAATAAGTAATTTCGGTTTATTCTGGATTTAAATAAGGTGCACTTGGTCTGTGGTTGTTTTGAAACGAGTTTACATTCTAAATTTAATTTTTGGTTCATTCTCAATATAATTTCGGTTCATTTCAGAGTAAATTAAGGTTCATTTGGTCTCATTGTTATGCACAATTCAAAACTTTTCCTCTTCACCTTCTTCTTCTTCTTCTTTCATTTTGTCATAATTCTTCTTGTTTCACTCTATTGTGAGGAATAAAACCAAGAAAAAGAAAAGAAAAATCAAGAAAAAAAAAGAATGCGAC
>NC_029793.2:120060975-120066279 GCF_000816755.2 Arachis ipaensis
AATTCTATTTTAATATTAAATTACATTTTTTATTTTTAATCCAATCAAAGAATTTTAAATAATCCTATACGTGTAATTTAGTATTTTAAAATTAATGCGTAAAATATATTTTAGTACTTTAAAGAATAAATAGTCAAATTAATTCCTGAAAGATCACTCGTTCTCTAATTTAGTTTTCGAATAATTTTTTTAATCAAATTCATCCTTTAAAGATTTTAAATTAATCAAATTAGTTATTCGGTCGATTCTATTATTAATGGCGTCAGAGTTTGTTGATGTAGTACATTAAATAACATAACAATACACACCTAGTAGTCCTAATTGACTATTAACATTATTAGTTAATGAAATTAGATCAAATGAATCCCAAATTAAGAAATTCCAATACCTCAAGTTCTCTTCTCAATTAGACTTTGATTTGATCTAATTTCATAAATTTATAATGTTAATGTCAATTAAGACTCTTAGACTACGTTTGATTTTGAAAACAGGATAAGATAAGACACTGAGAATTAGACAGAAAAGACAGAGACATGCACAAATTAGTGTTCTTATATTTTGTTTGGTGATAAACTAGAACAAATATGAAAGTCTAATTTATTATCAATTTTTTTCATTCAAAAAATTTAGGAAGAAAAATATAATAATAAGAGTTATTAGAAAAAATAAGTTGTGATTCTTGTTAGTATCTCTGATATTTTTTCTGGTTAGATGAACATAAAATACACTAATTTAGTATCTCTGGACACAATATCTCTGTCCATGTCTCATCTGTCAAATATGATTTTATGTCTTTGTGTTTCTGTCTCAATGTCCCGTGTCTGTAAACAAATACACCTTTAGGTGTGTGTTGTGGTATCACTTAACGTGTCATATTAGCAAATTTTGACCCCATCAATAAAGAAAGTGACAAAAGGACTACCATGACTAATTTAAAATCTTTAAAGAATGAGTTTGAATAAAAAAAATTTCCAGGACCAATTTGAAAAACTAATGATCTTTTAGAGACTAATTTGATCATTTACTCTTACTTTAAATATGAACTACAAGGACATTTTTTGTTTTTATGTTTTGTTTTTAAACTAATGCTATAAAGATCTTTTAGTCTCTTAAAGTGGAATCTACAAAAAAAACTTTAAATTTTTCTTAAAGTTTAACTTTGTTTGAGTTATAAAGAAGGTATTTTGATTTTTTTAAATGAACTAAAAGTGTAATTAAGGTTTTTTTTTTAAATCAAATTTAAATTTTTAATTTCTAATACAATCAAACAAGATGAATTAATTTTATATTTTAGATTTATTTTTTTAAATAATTAACGGTAAAAGATTGTTGTTCTGAGTTGTTATCTGAAATCAAGGTGGATGTTAAACCTGGACGTGTGGTCCAAACACTTAAGGTTAAGGGTTTTAAGTTTTAACTTGTTCGTCGAGATGGTGGTTATTTTCGACCCGTATGAGTGACGCCATGTAGATACAACTTATTTTGTGGTTATCCATTCTTTATTCAGAGTGTGAGCTGGACCAATATTTAATGGGTGTAGGTATGAACAATTGTTTTGTTCTTTTTAAAATTAGTTATGAGAGAATTTTAGTTTTTAAAGTTCACATTTATTATATCTAATACAATTAAGAGTAATTACCCAATTCGGTCCCCAAGGATTTTAAAAGCGGTCATTTTAGTCCCCCAAAAAAATTAATACACAGATTAATCCCCATCGTTTTCTTCCATTAGACATATCAGTCCCCAGTCTATTTTCCGACGTGACTCATCAACGGAAATTGCTGACTTGGCACGTTAACTCGCACACGTGGCCGTTAAGTGTCCACGTGTGCAAAGAGGACAAAACAGTCCCTGGGCTTGTTAATTAAAAACGCAGTCGTATAAAAATACTCCTCCTTCCTCTTTCTTCATCTTTGAAGGTTTCATGAAACCCTAGTTCTTTATCTGCAGGAATCGACATATCTAGGTTCAGTTTCGATGATGCCAAGTAGAGGAAGTTCGTCTTTTTCGAATTGCCATGGAGGGAGACACGGTTTCTCCAGTCACCCAAATTCTCCTCTGATGCTGAACCAGTTGACACCTCTGTGTTTGACCTCCTATGCATATGGGTTTCTGAAGCAGGGACTTCAACTCTTCGATTTAATGGCATTAAGGTCATTCTGATGAGCGTTGGTAATAATAATAGCCTAGAAGAATCCTGCCATGAAGTTAGCACAAGAATGATGCTGTTAGATTATTCAAAGGTGACATTTTGATGAGTTTCCCATAATGTAAAATGCTAATAATACTTTTATTATTTTAAACATATGCATTATTTATGTTTTAACTAATCTTCCTAAATAGTTTTTGTTTAGAAATCTTTCAACTTTGTTGAATAGAAAGTGCTGGCTATAAAATGATGAATATATATTCATCTCATATGAGAAAGAGGTCATCTATACTGCGATTGATCTGCTGGTATTTCAAGCTTCCACCTCCAGCTTCCACCTCCACTGTCCAATGTACCACCCATTTGTGAGATTGAAGATGCTGATTTGAGACAGAAACTAATAGAGTTGCAGAGTAGAATTGATATATTAGAGGTTTATCAAAATGTAATCTCAAAGATTGACTCGAAGAGTAGAGGTTTCAATGTAGTATTTGTTTTCATGGTTCTAGCATTGTTAGCTCTGGCCATGGCAATGGTTATTGTTGCTTTGTAAGAGATTTAGATTGGACATATATTATATGTAAGTTTTCTTTTAGTTCAATGTTTAAATGCTATTTTGGTGAAGTTGCAAGAACATTTGTAATGATTTTTTGGATTGAATGGTAGTAAGTTAAAGCAAGTTTTCCAATATGTATGTTTGTTAAGAAATTTTTCATTGCATTATTAAGCAAAGCGTAAGCACCTAATGACTTCTCAATGTTATTTATCTGTGAAGTTGACACAAATTATATAGTTACTAATAAATGTAACAACATAATAGATCATTACTTTCAATACTAAGTAAATCACTATAGAGTATATATTTTATAAAATAGCATTCAAAACTTGAAAAAAGCTATTCATGTCATAGCAGCAAACTAACAATATACTAGAAAGTGTTAAAATACGGACTCTTCATGCATACAACAGCATGAAAACATAATAACAACCAAAAATAGAGAGTTTTCTACACAAGAATCTCTCATCCAAAACTAACATCATGATAGCAAAATAGAGTATTAAGAATATTTCAAGTCTTCATCCTTGATCATCAAAACACAGTTCAAACTAAGACACTAAAAGCCTAATGTTATTTATTCAGCATGCATCACTGATCACTTTTTTCTTGGATGCTTGAAATCGGGATTTGGAATAAATTGGAACATCCTTGATGCAGTACCCTTACTGGCAGTTGCCATTGTTTCAGCTGAGACCCCTCCAGTTGTTGTAGGTGGTGAAATTGGTGGTGGAATGCTCGACTGAATGGGGGGTGGTTTATATGGCCTGATGATAGGTTGCTTGGCTCTAGCACTATGTGGAATTGGCACTTGAAAATTTGCCTGACCTTGCGATGATGGTGATGTCATAGTTACCTGCATATAACGAGTAACAACTTGTTAGATTGTTAGATTATAAACCTCTGTATTAGAAGCAACACATATTCACTATTTTTTAACTTACCATATTAGGCATTAAACCCGAATTTGGTGTTTCTGACAGAACTTGATGCGCATTAACATTTACACTCTACAAGAGACCAAATAGCAAATCAAATTGCAGTCGAATAAAAAAAAAATACCACCACATTGATCTCAAAATAACTTGGTTGGGTTTGGTTTTACTTGTGTTTGTGGGGCTGATTGAGAGATGTTGACCTCTTCGGCGTTTTGGTTTAAGGTTTCAGAACTAGAACCAGCTCTCGATGTTGTTCTCCTATTTGGATTGGTTGGTCTTCTAGTTGTTGTTGCTGGTGGGCCTTTGCAGGTCTTGTAGTTGTGGCCAGTTTCTCCACACTTGCTACAAGTGACCCTAAATGTTTTCTTCACTTTGGTGCCATTAGTTCTGCTAGCTTCAATCTCAAATGGTTCTTTTCTCCTTCTCTTCACTGGTCTGCCTACTGGCCTCTTCAACTTTGGTGGAATCGGATTCATATATATTGTCTTCTCCCAATATTCCTCCGAATTAACTGGTTGAATGCAGTGTTGATATGTAGCTAGTGCTGCCCCAATCTTCAGCAGTGGGTGCACATATGTTTCAGGTCTATCCCCTCTTCTAGCAATGGCAGCAAGTGCATGGACACACGGGAGACCTATAAAGAAAAAGTCATTCAATAGCGGCAGATAACAATTCCATGAATGAAATTTAATAGTTCTCAAGGCAGGTAACTATACCAGTTAGTTGCCAGGCGTTGCAAGTACACTTGTTCTGAGACAGATTCACAGAAACCTTTGTAGATCCTTGTTGCACCTCAAAGATTCGCCTCTCATCGTCACCAACCCACACTGGGTGCCAATATCTCACACCTTTCATTATGTCATCAAGCCTCTTTTGTTGAGTAGGAGCCACTTGAGTGCCTATGTGTGTCTCTAACACTTGCTTGTATTTGGTCATTCTCCTCATGATATAGCACCGGAGTTCCTCACACATCGTTAGAATCGGTTTAGAACGATAATTCACTATTTTTGCGTTCCAAACCTCGCACATGTTGTTGGTGAGGTTGTCATATTTTGGCCCGTGACTGAAATGAGCCTTGGTCCAGCATGTCGGCTCGAATTTTGCAAGGTAGCTCCATGCTTCTTCATTGATCCTTTTCAACTTTTGCATGCTTGTTTGAAATTCTGCATCAGTAGTGCATTTAGCACATTCCTATACAATATTCTTAACCTGTTTATCCTTGTATCGATTCGTGAAATTTTTCCAGATATGCCTCACATAATTCCGGTGATGAGCGTGAGGCATAACTTCTTTTAATGCAGGCAACAGACCCTAAATCAAATAATATAATTAAATAATAAAATTATCAAATCAGCATATTAAATCAGCATAACATCTTTGTATTTTATTTTATTTTTATGTCAGAACAATCATGTTAATTAAAAAGAGTAATAAGATTTTGAAACTTAGACATAGCTATGTATTATCAGGATCTTAAAGAAACTTTTGTGAAAGCCTTTAAAGTTACAGCACATATATATATGAAGCACGCCTTTGTGACTCTATAATAAGTGACTATGACTTGATATGGCATAATAATGTATGTATTGCGAGACTTGGCAGCAAAGCATGCGTGCAAAAGTAATTGAATGGGTAAGTCGCCAATCCCTAAAACGGACCAT
>NC_029793.2:120066403-120072429 GCF_000816755.2 Arachis ipaensis
ATCTGAGTGATTAAAAAAAAATCTCTTCTTAATATATAAAATTAAGGATCATTACAATGTACTTAATTTTAAACTCTTGTTTCCTTTATTTCATTTGAACATGTCAGGATGGAAAAAGGAAGAAATAACAATATAATTTATTAGAACAATCAGATGTAATTTTTTGAATTTGCATATTAATTAAGAGAGTAATGAAATTCAAAAAATCTTGAGCAATCAAATTTAAATCATGGACTAAATAGAATACCTCTTAGACCTTAACTAACAATTCTGAATCAATCAGTATTGTTCTTAAAGTAATGCAATAATAAAATAACAAATATAAATCTGCTATGAAGAACTTAAAGTAACTCAACAATTCTCCATCAGCCAAACTTAAAATAACTCAATTAACAATTCTCGATCAGTAATTGTTGTGCTTAAAATAATGCAAATAACAAATATAAATCAGCCATGGAAAACTTAAAATAACTCAATAATTCTCAATCAGCCATAAATAGACTTAAAAATAAGATTTAATTTGGAACATAAGAAACAACTTCGAGCAAATTTAAACAATATTACCTTTTGTTGGTCTGAGATAAAATTCCACCCATGGATATATTGATCTCCAAGATCCTCTTGCAGTAAAGTAAGGAACCACTTCCAACTTTCTTTAGTTTCACTATCCACAATAGCATACGCAATCACATAGAAGTGATTGTTTGCATCTTGACCCACAGCCGACAACAATTGACCTCCAAAGTAACCCTTCAAAAAACATCCATCAAGTCCGATTAGTTTTCTACACCCAGCTTTAAATCCCCTTTTACATGCCTCTAAACAAGCGTATAGCTTGCTAAACTGTGGAGGTGATTGGGGAATTGGTGTCACATCCAAAATCGTATGGCTCCCTGGGTTACTCCTCAACAACTCAGCCAGGTATTCTCTCAACTTACTATATTGTGCCCTCTCATTGCCAATCAAACGCTCTCTAGCCTCTTTCAGAGCCCTATATACCATCTTTCCATTTATTATGACATTGTAGTCGATTTTGATGTGCTCATATGCCTCACTAAGGGTCATGTGAGGTTGAGTTCGGAGCCTTTTTTCGAGCTTCTTTGCCACCCATTTCTGACTTGCCATGTTGCTGCCAAATTCTCTAGCACAAGTGTGTTCAGGGGTGGTGCGCAGAAATTGTGAGTACACTTTAATTATGTAAAATTCATCGCTCTTTCTTTCCCTGGTAATGGCGCCAACAACATGATTCCAATACCATGGTTCACAACTTCGCACAACTAACCAGCAAGTGCACTGGGTCGTCCAAGTAATACCTTACGTGAGTAAGGGTCGAATCCCACAGAGATTGTTGGTATGAAGCAAGCTATGGTCACCTTGTAAATCTCAGTCAGGCGGATATAAAATAGTAATGGGGTTTTCGAAAATAATTAATAAAATAGGGATACAAATACTTATGTAGATCGTTGGTGAGAATTTCAGATAAGCGAATAGAGATGCTTTCGTTCCTCTGAACCTCTGCTTTCCTGCTATCTTCATCCAATCAGTTTTACTCCTTTCCATGGCTGGCTTTATGTAATGCATCACCATTGTCAATGGCTACTTTCGGTCTTCTCTCGGGAAAATGATCCAAATGCCCTGTCACGGCACAGCTAATCGTCTGGAGGCATCACCCTTGTCAATGGTTACATCCTATCCTCTCAATGAAAATGGTCAACGCACCCTGTCATGGCACGGCTATTCATCTGTCGGTTCTCGATCATGCTGGAATAGGATTTACTATCCTTTTGCGTCTATCACTACGCCCAGCAATCGCGAGTTTGAAGCTCGTCACAGTCATTCAATCATTGAATCCTACTCGGAATACCACAGACAAGGTTTAGACTTTCCGGATTCTCTTGAATGCCGCCATCATTCTAGCTTACACCACGAAGATTCCGATTAAGAGATCTAAGAGATACTTATTCAATCTAATGTAGAACGGAAGTGGTTGTCAGGCACGCGTCCATAGGGAATGATGATGATTGTCACGTTCATCACATTCAGGTTGAAGTGTGAATGAATATCTTAGAAGCGAAATAAGATGAATTGAATAGAAAACAGTAGTACTTTGCATTAATCTTTGAGGAACAGCAGAGCTCCACACCTTAATCTATGGAGTGCAGAAACTCTACCGTTGAAAATACATAAGTGAAAGGTCCAGGCATGGCCGAGAGGCCAACCCTTCAAACGTGATCTAAGATAGCATACAACTGATCAAAGATGTCTAATACAATAGTAAACAGTTCTATTTATACTATACTAGTTACTAGGGTTTACAGAAGTAAGTAATTGATGCATAAATCCACTTCCGGGGCCCACTTGGTGTGTGCTTGGGCTGAGCTTGAATGTTACACATGCAGAGGCTCTTTCTGGAGTTGAACGCCAGGTTGTAACGTATTTCTGGCATTCAACTCTGGTTTGTGACGTGTTTCTGGCGTTTAACTCCAGACAGCAGCGTAGAACTGGCATTCAACGCCCTTTTACATCGTCTAAACTCTTCCAAAGTATGGACTATTATACATTGCTGGAAAGCCCTGGATGTCTAATTTCCAACGCAATTAGAAGCGCGCCATTTTGAGGTATATAGCTCCAAAGAGAATATACTATAAATTCCAAACTATCAATGAAACATAGCTCCAATTAAATGAGCGGGACTTGTAGCTTTTTGCCTCTTGAATTGTTTTGGCATCTCACTTTATCCATTGAAGTTCAGAATGATTGGCATCTATAGGAACTCAGAGTTCAAATAGTGTTATTGATTCTCCTAGTTCAGTATGATGATTCTTGAACACATCTATTTTATGAGTCTTGGCCGTGGCCCTAAGCACTTTGTTTTCCAGTATTACCACCGAATACATAAATGCCACAGACACATAATTGGGTGAACCTTTTCAGATTGTGACTCAGCTTTGCTAAAGTCCCTAATTAGAGGTGTCCAGGGTTCTTAAGCACACTCTTCTTTTGCTTTGGACCTTGACTTTAACCGCTCAGTCTCAAGTTTTCACTTGACACCTTCACGCCACAAGCACATGGTTAGGGACAGCTTGGTTTAGCCGCTTAGGCCAGGATTTTATTTCTTTAGGCCCTCCTATCCACTGATGCTCAAAGCCTTGGGATCTTTTTTATTTACCCTTGTCTTTTGGTTTTAAGGGTTATTAGCTTTTTGCTCTTGCCTCTTGGTTTTAAAAGCTTTTGGCTTTTTCTGCTTGCTTTTTCTTTTTCTATATTTTTTTTTCGCCATTTTTTTCTTTCTTTTTTTTGCAAGCTTTGTTCTTTGCTGCTTTTTCTTGCTTCAACAATCATTTTTATGATTTTTTAGATTATCAAATAACATGTCTCCTTGTCATCATTCTTTCAAGAGCCAACATATTTAACATTCTAAAACAACAACTTCAAAAGACATATGCACTGTTCAAGCATTCATTCATAAAACAAGGAGAATTATCACCACATCAATATAATTAAACTAAGTTCAAAGATAAATTCGAAACTCATGTACTTCTTGTTCTTTTGAATTAAAACAGTTTTCATTTAAGAGAGGTGATGGATTCATAGGACATTCGTAACTTTAAGACAAAGTTACTAAATACTAATGATCATGTAATGAAGACACAAACATGGATAAGCACTTAACATAGAGAAAACGAAAAACAGAGAATGTAAGAACAAGGAATGAGTCCACCTTAGTGATGGTGGCGTTTCCTTCTTGAGGAACCAATGATGTCCTTGAGCTCTTCTATGTCTCTTCCTTGTCTTTGTTGCTCCTCCCTCATTGCTTTTTGATCTTCTCTTATTTCATGAAGGATGATGGAGTGCTCTTGATGTTCCACCCTTAATTGTCCCATGTTGGAACTTAATTCTCCTAGGGAGGTGTTGATTTGCTCCCAAGAATTCTGTGGAGGAAAGTGCATCCCTTGAGGTATCTCAGGGGTTTCTTGATGATGAGCTTCTTCATGTGCCTGTTGAGATCCATGAACGTGCTCTCTTGGTTGCTCCATCCTTTTCCTAGTGATGGGCTTGTGAGATGAATCTTTCCATCTCCCATGGCTCAGAGGTGGAAGCAATTGTCTTCCCTTTCCTCTTTCTTGAGGTTTCTCTGGCCTTAGGTGCCATTAATGGTTATGGAAAAACAAAAAAGCTATGCTTTTACCACACCAAACTTAGAATGTTGCTCGCCCTCGAGCAAAAGAAGAAAGAATAGAAGAAGAAGAAGAAGAAGAAGATATGGAGGGGATGGAGGAATGTGTGTATTCGGCCATATGGGTGGGATTGGGTGGGAAAGAGATGTTGAATTTTGAAGGTAGGTGGGTGTATGGATGTGAGTGGTGAAGTGGTTATAGGGAAGAGAGATTGAGGTGATTGATGAAGATTTTTGGGGAAGATTGTTTATGGGATTGTGTGAAATAGGGGTGAGAAGATGTGAGTGGAGGTAGGTGGGGATCCTGTGGGGTCCACAGATCCTGAGGTGATCCTGCGGGGTCCACAGATCCTGAGGTGTTCAAGGATTTACAACCTTGCACCAAATTAGGCATGCAAAATGCCCTTGCACACAACTCTGGGCGTTCAGCGCCAGATTGGTGCTTGTTCTGGGCGTTGAACGCCCATTTGTTGCCCATTTTTGGCGTTGAACGCCAGAACCATGCTTGTTCTGGGCGTTCAGCGCCAGCTCTTCTCCAGGGTGCAATTCTGGTGTTCAAATGCCCAGATGCTGCCCATTTTGGGCGTTCAGCGCCAGAACCATGCTCTGTTCTGGCATTGAACGCCAGCCAGATGCTTCTTACTGGTGTTTAAACACCAGTAAGGTCTTCCTCCAGGGTGTGATTTTTCTTCTGCTGTTTTTGATTCCGTTTTCAATTTTTATATTTATTTTGTGATTCCACATGATCATGAACCTAATAAAACATGAAAGAACAAGAAAAAAAAATTAGATAAATAAAAATTGGGTTGCCTCCCAACAAGCGCTTCTTTAATGTCAATAGCTTGACAGTGGGCTCTCATGGAGCCTCACAGATGTTCAGAGCTTTGTTGAGACTTCCCAACACCAAACTTAGAGTTTGGATATAGGAGTTCAACACCAAACTTAAGAGTTTGGTTGTGGCCTCCCAACACCAAACTTAGAGTTTGACTGTGGGGGCTCTGTTTTGAGAGAAGCTTACTGTGCCTCTTTTCCATGTTTACAGAAGGGTAACCTTGAGTTGTAAACACAAGGGAGTCCTCATTCAATTGAAGGACTAATTCACCTCTGTCAACATCAATCACAGCTCTTGCTGTGGCTAGGAAAGGTCTTCCAAGGATGATGAATTCATCCTCATCCTTCCCAGTATCAAGGATTATGAAATCAGCAGGGATGTAAAGGCCTTCAACCTTTACTAACACGTCCTCTACTTGTCCATAAGACTATTTTCTTGAATTATCTGCCATCTCTAAAGAGATTTTAGCAGCTTGCACCCCATAGATTCCTAGTTTCTCTATTACAGAGAGGGGCATGAGGTTTATCCCTGAACCAAGGTCACACAGAGCCTTTTCAAAGATCATGTTGCCTATGGTACAAGGTATTACGAACTTTCCAGGATCCTGTTTCTTCTGAGGCAATGTCAGTTGATCCAGATCACTTAGTTCATTGGTGAACAAGGGAGGTTCATCTTCCCAAGTCTCAATACCAAATAATTTGGCATTCAGCTTCATGATTGCACCAAGAAACTTGGCAGCTTGCACTTCAGTAACATCCTCATTCTCTTCAGAAGAAGAATACTCATCAGAGCTCATGAATGGCATAAGGAGGTTCAATGGAATCTCTATGTTCTCTAGATGAGTCTCAGATTCCCTTGGTTCCTCAAAGGGAAACTCCTTATTGATCACTGGACATCCCAGGAGGTCTTCCTCACTGGGATTTACGTCCTCCCCTTCCTCTCCAGGTTCGGCCATGGTGATCAATTCAATGGCCTTACACTCTCCTTTTGGATTTTCTTCTGTATTACTTGGGAGAG
>NC_029793.2:120072469-120075121 GCF_000816755.2 Arachis ipaensis
CAAGAATTCAGTTAAGAACTGAAAAGGATCTTCAGATGGAAGTCCATGAAACTTGCAGTTCTGCTGCATCAGAGAAACTAGTTGAGGTTTCAGCTTAAAGTTGTTTGCTCTAATGGCAGGAATGGAGATGCTTCTTCCATGTAAATTGGAATTAGGTGCAGTAAAGTCACCAAGCATCCTCCTTGCATTATTGTTGTTGGGTTCGGCTGCCATCTCCTTTACATGTTCGAAATTTTCAATAAGGTTGTCTCTGGATTGTTGTAATTTAGCTTCTCTTAGTTTTCTCTTCAGAGTCCTTTCAGGTTCTGGATCAGCTTCAACAAGAATGCCTTTTTCTTTGTCCCTGCTCATAAGAAAGAGAAGAGAAAAAGAAAAGAAGAGGAATCCTCTATGTCACAGTAAAGAGGTTCCTTATTGTTAGTAGAAGAAGAGAAGAAGAAGAAAAAATTCGAACACAGATAGAAGAGGGGGTTCGAATTTGGTGAGTGATGTGAGGAAGAGATGTTAGTAGATGAATAAATAAATAGAATAAGATGAGAGAGGGAGAGGATTTTCGAAAATAATTTTTGAAAAAGAGTTAGTAATTTTCGAAAATAGTTTTGAAAAATGTTAGTAATTTTCGAAAATTAAGATTTTTAAAAATTGAAATAATTAGTTAATTAAAAAGAAATTTTGAAAAAGAGGGAAGATATTTTCGAAAATTAGAGAGAGAGAGTTAGTTAGGTGGTTTTGAAAAAGATAAGAAACAAACAAAAAGTTAGTTAGTTAGTTGAAACAAATTTTGAAAAGATAAGAAGTTAGGAAGTTAGAAAAGATATTTTGAAATCAAATTTTTGAAAAAGATAAGATGAGAAGATATTTTTGAAAAGATATGATAAAAATTAGTTTTTTTGAAAAAAATATTTGATTTTTAAAATCACAATTAATGACTTGATTCACAAGAAATCACAAGATATGATTCTAGAACTTAAAGTTTGAATCTTTCTTAACAAGTAAGTAACAAACTTGAAATTTTTGAATCAAAACATTAATTGTTATTGTTATTTTCGAAAATTTGATATAAAAATAAAAAAAAAGATTTTTGGAAAATATTTTTATAATTTTCGAAAATAACTAAGAAAAATGAAAAAGATTTGATTTTTGAAAAAGATAAGATTTTTAAATTGAAAATTTGATTTGACTCATAAAAACAACTAGATTTTAAAATTTTTTTGAAAAAGTCAAATCTAATTTTTGAAATTTTGAGAGAGAAAAAGGGAAAGATATTTTTTTGATTTTTGAATTTTTAATTAAGAGAGAGAAAAACAAGAAAAATGATGCAATGCATGAAAGTTATGGATCAAAACAATGAATGCATGCAAGAATGCTATGAATGTCAAGATGAACACCAAGAACACTATGAAGATCATGATGAACATCAAGAACACATTTTTGAAAAATTTTTAATGCAAAGAAAACATGCAAGACACCAAACTTAGAATTCTTTAATGCTTAGACACTAAGAATCCAAGAATGCATATGAAAAACAAGAAAAGACACAAAATATGCAAATGCAAAGATCAAACAAGAAGACTTACCAAGAACAACTTGAAGATCATGAAGAACACTATAAATGCATGATTTTTTCGAAAAATGCAAGATGCACATGCAATTGACACCAAACTTATAACATGACTCAAGACTCAAACAAGAAACACAAAAATATTTTTGATTTTTATGATTTTCTAATTTTTTTGTATTTTTTCGAAAATTATTTAAAAAACAAAAATAAGGATTTCAAAATCTTTAATATGAATTCTAGGAATCTTGTGCTCTTTAGTCTAAAGCTCCAATCAAAGGGTCAGACATGGCTTAATAGCCATTCAAGCTTTAGAATGGATTTACATCCATTGAGGTGATTAGTTGAAGACCAATCCCAAAGGAGTTTGGGTATGGCTTTTCAGCCAGATAGGATTCAACATGTTACCATGAAACTCTAGAATTCATTCTTGAAAGTTTTGAAGCCATAGAATAATTTATTTTTGAAATTTTTTTTTTCAAAAACAAAGGAGAAAATTTTGAAAGATTTTTGATAAATTTTTGAAAAGAAAACAAAAAGAAAATTTACCTAATCTGAGCAACAAGATGAACCGTTAGTTGTCCAAACAAGAACAATCCCCGGCAACGGCGCTAAAAACTTGGTGCGCAGAAATTGTGAGTACACTTTAATTATGTAAAATTCATCGCTCTTTCTTTCCCTGGTAATGGCGCCAACAACATGATGCCAATACCATGGTTCACAACTTCGCACAACTAACCAGCAAGTGCACTGGGTCGTCCAAGTAATACCTTACGTGAGTAAGGGTCGAATCCCACAGAGATTGTTGGTTGAAGCAAGCTATGGTCACCTTGTAAATCTCAGTCAGGCGGATATAAAATAGTAATGGGGTTTTCAAAAATAATTAATAAAATAGGAATAGAAATACTTATGTAGATCGTTGGTGAGAATTTCAGATAAGCGAATAGAGATGCTTTCGTTCCTCTGAACCTCTGCTTTCCTGCTATCTTCATCCAATTAGTTTTACTCCTTTCCATGGCTGGCTTTATGTAATGCATCACCATTGTCAATGGCTACTTTCGGTCTTCTCTCGGGAAAATGATCCAAATGCCCTG
>NC_029793.2:120075236-120110164 GCF_000816755.2 Arachis ipaensis
ATCTATGGAGTGCAGAAACTCTACCGTTGAAAATACATAAGTGAAAGGTCCAGGCATGGCCGAGAGGCCAACCCTTCAAACATGATCTAAGATAGCATACAACTGATCAAAGATGTCTAATACAATAGTAAACAGTTCTATTTATACTATACTAGTTACTAGGGTTTACAGAAGTAAGTAATTGATGCATAAATCCACTTCCGTGGCCCACTTGGTGTGTGCTTGGGCTGAGCCTGAATGTTACACATGCAGAGGCTCTTTCTGGAGTTGAACGCCAGGTTGTAACGTATTTCTGGCGTTCAACTCTGGTTTGTGACGTGTTTCTGGCGTTTAACTCCAGACAGCAGCGTAGAACTGGCGTTCAACGCCCTTTTACGTCGTCTAAACTCTTCCAAAGTATGGACTATTATACATTGCTGGAAAGCTCGGGATGTCTACTTTCCAACGCAATTGGAAGCGCGCCATTTTGAGGTATATAGCTCCATAAAATCCACTTTGAGTGCAGGGAGGTCAGAATCCAACAGCATCAGCAGTCCTTCTTCGACCTCTGAATCTGATTTTTGCTCAAGTCCCTCAATTTCAGCCAGAAAATACCTGAAATCACAGAAAAATACACAAACTCATAGTAAAGTCCAGAAATGTGAATTTAACATAAAAACTAATAAAAACATCCCTAAAAGTAACTAGATTCTACTAAAAACATACTAAAAACAATGCCAAAAAGCGTATAAATTATCCGCTCATCAAGGGGTATAGGTCTTTATCTGGTAACTCTTCAATTGAGTATTCCATGCACAATATATAAGCCATGGGCAAGGTGAACCATTGGCAATCCCACTATTGCGTATTCCAGTATCACTTTCTTTATTAGTTTGGGCATTTCCATTAATATTTTCACAAGCATCACCTCCTTCAGCAGTCTTATTCTCCACATTCACATTCTCCTCAGTCCCATTCTGCTCATTTTTATCCTTTCCATTTGCATCCTCCACATTTTCTTCTTTTTGATTCTTTGATTTTCTGGGTTTCTTAATCCTCACAACACCATACTCACAGTCACACCTAACTCTCATTTGGTCATTCTTTATGTATCTTATCTTTCTCCCTTCATATATCACATGGTCCTTTAAAGCATTCTTGAACGTTTCGATGGTTGGAAATTCCATCCCCAATTCAAAATAAACTTCACCAAATCCAGCCCCTTCATTAAACTGTGGAAATTCATATCTCTCCCGCCCATCCTCAGAACTCTCAGGAGTTAATAATGTCTCTGACTCGTAGTCAAATGCAGGTTCTTCTATCTCCTCCTCACACTCTTCATCCTCTTCATCCTCTTCATTAACATTAATGCCATGAACTCCAACACCAGGCTTGGCAGATCTTGTTGTAGTACTACTAGACCTACCAGCTTCACTTGTCCCACTAGCAACACTAGGCCTTGCAGAACTACTTGGCCCAATACCAATTGGCCCAGAACCAATTGGCCTAGCAGTAGCACTAAGCCTAGCAGCACCACTTGGGCCAGCAACAATAGATCCATCTTTATTCCTCATATATGTTGGGACACTAGCCTTCTTGCTACTCAATTGATTCTTCTTTGTAGTTAGGGTCCTACTTTTAATATCCTTGTCTGTCTTCTTCTTCCACATATCTCCTTTATGGTCTGTTTTTTCTGCATACTTATTAACAATCTTCTTCCTTATTACCACACACCCATATTCACTACTATTAGATTGATCACACTCAAAATTAAGGTCTTCATTCTCAAGTGGAGCTAACATTATTGGATGATCAAAGTATAACTCAAATTCTGGACTCTCTTTATTCTTCTCTTTGTACATACGTAACTCATTAATTTGAGCATCTCCTTCAATGGGATGTAATCCAGACTCAAGCTCAGAGGCAGAAGATTCAAACCAATACATAGCTTTGTAATCATGATACCCCAACCCTTTGAATAGAGTTTTCAAATCAAAGAAACACAGCAAGTCGATGTCCATTTCAGGAAATTTGTCCACTTTTCCATCAATATATAACAACACACCCTTATTATCTCGCACAAAGTGACCTCCATGGTGAAAAATAGGAACCACAAAATATTCCATCTAACAACAGAATTAAAATAGACTAGCATTAACAAAATTAAAACTACAAAACTCAAATATACCATTATTGAACATGATGTATTATTCTAACAAAAATAAACCCATACAGACTAAACATTATTACAATTCACAAGTTCTTACCGTTACTAAACCCTAATCGTCCAACAAAATTAATGGATTAATCAAGTAAAGTATCATTGTATCCTATGAATGATCCTAACAAAGATTATGTACTCACCTGCTGCAATGTGATGAGTATTCAGTGAAAATCTCGTTGCTATCATGGCATCCACCGCAATGCTTTGTGAGATTCGAAGATAATGGAAGTAATTGACGGCTGTGACGATGATGAATGGAGTCCTAATGTTGACGGTGATGGGGTGATGTGAGAGATAAAGTTACAGGGGTATAGGGTTTCTATGTAAATTGAAGAGTGAATTATGGGGTTTCATGTCTTTTTGAGAGGATAAAGACATATGGAGTAATGGAGGGAAAGAAGAGGTGAGAATTGGGCGTAAGTGCGTAACAAGCCCAGGGACTGTGTTTTAAACTTTTAATTAACAAGCCCAGGGACCGTTTTGTCCTCTTTGCACACGTGGACACTTAACGGCCACGTGTGCGAGTTAATGTGCCAAGTCAGCAATTTTTGTTGATGAGTCACGTTGGAAAATAGACTGAGGATTGATATGACTAATGGAAGAAAACGATGGGGATTAATCTGTGTATTAATTTTTCTTGGGGACTAAAATGGCCGCTTTTAAAATCCTTGGGGACCGAATTGGGTAATTACTCTACAATTAAACAAATTTTATTCTAAAAGCGTATTTTAGTGTTTTTAAAATTAATGCTAAAAAATAATTATTTTTTAAATGAATTTGGTGGGTATTTTAGTTTTAATTAAATTCAAATTTTAATTTGTAATATAGTTAAAAAAACTTATACATAAAAGAGCATTTTAGTCCGTTTAATATTAATCCTAGAATACTAACTTTTAAGAATGTTGAAAAAAGTCTTTAATCCTTTTAAAAAATTAATATATACCTAAAAATTCAAATAATATGCTATCTTCACAGATTACACATGTGTTTTTATTTTCATCATAATTATGTTTTTAATGGAGGCGGATTTATTCATGTACTTCTTGGTGACATAACTTGCTTTTATTAGATAAACTAATTTATTTATATTTTTTACAAGATATTATATACTATATTTTGATTATCTAATTTTTTAAAATTGATTAAGAGACAAATTTATATATTTTAGGTTTAAAAAATGAATTTATATTTTAAATTAAAATTTTTTTATGGCTTTTGATAAACTATGTTTTATTCATGTAAATGTTTTTACTTAAGAAAAGAAAAAGAAGAATTCCAACCCAATTTCATCTCAAACAAATTCAATAATGTCTATTTTCACCACATAAAGGCATAAAATCATAATGAAAACTATTCCTAAAAATTTGCACAATTCACTCTAATTTAGCCAATTAACCATAACCACTCCTGCAGAGCTGCTTCTTGATTAAAAACAAAAGCCGAAAATTATTGTACCTACGATACATGTGTCCATATAGCAAAGTTTTAAAACCAAACCGGTCATCAAACCGCTCTAACTACTAATTTACTGGTTCAACCGGTTTGACCGTAGTTCAATCGAAAATTCATTTTAATAAAATAATACATAAAATATAAATACACACAGTAAAACATAATTATAGTCTAATATAAACTTTAAAATATTATCCAAAGTAAAAATATTACATAAACCACAATGTTATGATCTTTTCAAATACAAACTCAAAGTCAAATTAAAAAAAACAACCATAAAATGCCATATGATAAACTATTTAAGATTATTCACAATCCTACACCACACAGTAATGAAAAATCACAGTTCACGGATTAACTAACAATAATGACAGTTAAAAAAATTACCTAAAAGTGAGCAGATTAAGCAGTGAGCACACAGAAAGACAAGACACAATTGGAGGGGCTGACGCAGCTGAAGGGGAGGAGCGTGGTGGAACAGAGCTGGCGCCAGCGGGACAGTTCTATACGAGGGAGGGAGGAGGCGAAACCAGTTGCAGTAGCGACGATGGCTGCGCGATGGAGGCAGCTTCCAAAAGTTACGGTGGTGATCACAGCAGGGCAGTGGCTGGACCGAAGTGAGGGAGTGAGGAAGGAGATCGATGAGAGGAAGGAGATGGAGAATGAGACTGGGATATAGACGAGGCACGAGGGTGCTGCTGAGCATTTTGGACTTGAGTAGTTTGGTTAGGGTTCCTCTCCTCTAAACCAAATGGTCGGGTTTTGGACTTTTGGCGAAAAACCGGCCGGGTCCCAGTTTGCTTTAACTGACTGACTACGGTTTCTGAATCTTTCGGTTATAGTATCTAACTGATTCGTTATTTTCACCTGTTTATAGTTCGATCGGCTGATTTAAACTGGTTTTCAGAACCTTACATTACAGTAATAGCTAAAAGAGAATAAGATTGAATTATTTTATATATTTTACCTATTAAATAACTTAAAATATTTTATTTTTTTATAATTTATTTTTAATTATTAATATTAAATTTATAATTTTAAAAATAAAAATATAAAAAATTTTTAAACTCTATAGAAAAGTGATTAAACAGACACAGACACATGGTATAGTGTCTGTTGAACTATTAGTAAAAAAATAAAGCCAATTAAGTGTGTTACATATCTAATTAATATGTTTAAAAAATGCTAATAACAAAAATAAAAGAATTAGTATTGATTTTTTTTCACATAATACATTTGTTCGTAAAAACCGTTTTTTTACAAGATCTATATTTTATTATATCTGTAATATTTTATATTAATTAGCTTCAAATTTTAATTATTTTTAAATAAATTAATAAAAAAGTAATACGAATAATTGTTTAAATATAATTTTATTTTAATTTTTCATTCTATTACCACTTACGATAACGTTGAGCATAATTTGAAATAAAAGATAACAGACTTATTGTAACTATCATGTATTCCGTGCTTTGACTACATCATGTGCTTTGTGTAACTGCCGCATAACTCTGCATACATAAGAACCTCTTAACCATAAAAAATATTTTCATTTCCGTTAATATTATTGATAATTGACTATTACCCTCTTAAGAATGGAAATTGAAAATAATACCTCAAAGTGTGTCGATAAGAACATCAATGATAACCAATCTTGTTAGGTTGAAACCCTCCACATCAACATTGTTGTTGATGGCATAGTTACCTCTATGATGGTAAAATGTGTTTCAATCCAAGTGTATTCTGTTATGCATGATTACAACTAAATATTCTTTGATTTTCATATACTGTTTTGCAAAATTTGCACATTAAAATAGCTGACCTTGAGAGATTGTACAATAATATAAAGAGTGAGATGGCCATTCTTCAAGTTGCAGTACTGGACCTTGGAGACCGCCCAGCAGCTCCTGAACAAATGCCACAAGGGCATGTTCCATCTGACACTATCAAAGGGAAGAAAGTACTTGAGAAAGACAATGCTGGAAGAAGATAATGATATCATGTTAAAAATAAACTTGATGGTTAGAATTTAAGAATTAATAGAAACCACTATTTAAATGGGTTGTCTATATTTAGTTTTATTTTAAAGCATTTGTTTATTTAAGATGTATTAAAATTTAGATGTCAAAGAGAAGTATAAATATGTATGTAATCATTTCATAATATACACACAACAAATACATTCCTGTTCATTTTATATATTTTTCGTGAGCGTGTGTGTCTTGTTCTTTTATTTTGTAACAAAGTGGTATTAGAGCCACTTATAAAATGTCTTCATAAAAAAGAACCACTTTATCTTTTCAATACCCACAATTATCTAGGTTCAACTATGACAATTGGGCATCCTGAATGAACTCAATTCTTGGTGCTCAAGAAGTGTGGGAGATGGTTGAGAAAGGCTATGTAGAACTAGAAAATATAGAGAAGCTAGTAGAAGCTTAGAAGGACAAATTGAAAAATAAAAGAAAGAAAGATCAATGTGCATTTACTATCATTCATCAAGGCTTAGATGATGATATATTTGAGAAGGTTGCTAATACAACCAATGCAAAAAAAGCATGGGATACTCTTCAAAATTCCGTCATAGGTGTTGAAAAGGTGAAGAAGGTTCGTCTTCAAACTCTAAGGGCTGAGTTTGAGTCTCTAATGATGAAGGAGACTAAATCCATTTCGGATTATTTCACCAAAGTTTTGGCGGTAGTGCACCAAATGAAAAGGCTTGGAGAAAAATTAGAAGATGTTCGTGTTGTTGAGAAAATCTTTCGTTCTCTCAACTCAAAATTTTACCATGTGATGGTAGCCATTGAGGAGTCCAAAGATTTGGATACGATGTCTATTGATTAGTTGAATGGTTCTTTACGGACCCATGAAGAAAGAATGGATAAAGGCGAGCAAGAACGTGTGGAGCATGTCTTGCAGACAAAACTTTCGTGGAATGCTAGAGGAGAAGCCAACGAAAGTGGAAGACAAGGACGAGGTCGAGGCTAAGGACGAGGACAAGAACATGGTTATGGAAGAGGAAGAAATGAGAAAAATTATTCTCAAGAAAGAAGAAATCAAAATTTTTCTCGAGGTCGTGAAAGAGGAAGAACGGTTGATAAAAAACAAATTGAATATTATTCATGTGAAAAGAATGGACATTATTCTTGGGAGTGTCAGACATCCAAAGAAGAAGAGACAGTGAAGATGTTGAAGAATCAACATTATTCCTTACGCTAAAGGAAGATCAAAATTCTGAAGATAGTACGTGGTATCTTGACAATGGAGCTAGCAACCATATGACAGGTGATAGGTGTAAGTTTGTAGCACTCGACACCAACGTAAAAGGACACGTGGGTTTTGGTGAAGAATCAAAGGTAGAGATCAATGGAAAAGGGACGATTTGAAGGTTGTAGAAGGCTTAGAGAAGGGGGTTGAATCTATGACCTTCTTTTACATTAATGAAATAAGCCTTTACTTATAAGCTTTCACTTAGATTCTGTTTGAACTGCACAGCAGAAACTTTATGAGACAATTTTGTTTTGTCTCATAAATATTAGAAAACAGAACATAAAGAAGAAGATAAATGACACCAGCATGTATCCTGGTTTGGTTGCTGGTGCGGTATTTACAACCACACTTACTAACCGGCAAGTGCACCGAGTTGTAGTAAGTAATACCTTACGTGAGTAAGGGTCGATCCCACGAGGATTGATGGATTAAGCAACAATAGCGTTTGATAGGATTAGTTAGACAGACAGAAAATAGTGTTGGGATGCAATATAAAAGACATTAAACAATATCAAAAATATTGAAGAAAGGCAAGTAAATACTTTGGAAAAAATATGGAGAAGATAGTTAAGGTTTCAGAGTTATCTATTTTTCCGGATTAACTTTTCTTACTAACTAATTTAATTATGCAAGATTTAATTTATGGCAAACTGTATGTGACTAGACCCTAATTCCTTAGACCTTTCTAGTCTCCTCTAAAATTCATTAACTGCCAATTCCTTGGTCAATTAATTCCAATTAGAGGGTGATAATCAATTTCTAGTTTATATGCCACAAAACTCTAATTATCCAAGAGGTAAAAGGATTATATGTCACGTATCCTAATAAATTCAGATAATTAAAATTTAGGAGAAATAGTTTTCAAGCTGTTGTTCAGGTAAAGAGCTTTTCCAAGTTTTACAAGAACTCAAATAGAAAGAGGGTCATACTTCCGTTCCACCCAAATTCATAAAATAAATAGCGAAAATAATTCTTAAATTATAAATCCATACATAAATTAAAATAGTAAAAGCAATAAAATTAATCCATAGAAATAGACAGAGCTCCTAACCTTAACAGTGGAGGTTTAGTTGCTCATGGAAAAGAGAAAATAAGGATTCAGGTAAAAATGTACCGCATACCAATCTGATGGCATCAGATCCCTTTTTATAACTAATCCTAATAAATTTAAAAACTAATATTTAAAATTAAACTTAAAATAATATCTTTTCCTAATTTAATATTTGAATTTAAATTTGAATTAATTAATAGATCTTCAGTTGATGGGTGGAGACCACTTGTTCTGTCCATTCTGCAGCTTCTAATCTGTGTTTTCTGGGCTGAAAATTGAGTTAAAACAGCCCAGAAATCGCCCCCAGCGTTTTTTTGCATTTTCTGCACGTGGCACATGTGACGCGTCCGTGTCGTCCACGCGTTCGCGTCATTTGTGCAGATTCCAGTCCACGCGTTCGCGTCAAGCACGCGATCGCGTCATTGCGATTTCCTCTATTCCGCACGGTCGCGTGAGCCATGCGTCCGCATCGGTATTCGCTGGTCATCTCCTTGGCTTCTTCTCTTTCTCTGCAGAAACTTCATCAAATCCATCCGAATGCTACCTAAAATAAATAAAATTGCACAAAACTCAAAATAGCATCCATAGTGGCTAAAATATAATTAATTCTTAATTAAATTCAACAATTTAGGTGCAAATTCACTAGGAAAATATAGAAAAGATGCTCACGCATCACAACACCAAACTTAAACTGTTGCTTGTCCTCAAGCAACCAAAACTAATATAAGCTTAGGATGTGAATTCGCATGAGAATGAGAGTTCGATTAAGCCGATGTCTTCTCTTATAGTGGGGTTTACAACTGTAATCCTGAATAGTTTTGGCATCTCACTTTATCCTTTGAAGTTCAGAATGATTGGCATCCCTAGGAACTCAGAATTCAGATAGTGTTATTGATTCCCCTAGTTCAGTATGTTGATTCTTGAATACAGATACTTTATGAGTCTTGGCCGTGACCCTAAGCATTTTGTTTTCCAGTATTACCACCGGATATATAAATACCACAGACACATAACTGGGTGAACCTTTTCAGATTGTGACTCAGCTTTGCTAGAGTCCCCAGTTAGAGGTGCCCAGAGTTCTTAAGCACACTCTTTTTGCTTTGGATCATGACTTTAACCGCTCAGTCTCAAGCTTTTCAATTGACACCTTCACGCCACAAGCACATGGTTAGGGACAGCTTGATTTAGCCGCTTAGGCCAGGATTTTATTCCTTTGGGCCCTCCTATCCATTAATGCTCAAAAGCCTTGGATCCTTTTTTTTACCCTTTGTCTTTTAGTTTAAAGGGTTATTGGCTTTTTCTGCTTGCTTTTTCTTTTTCTCTCTTTGTATTTTTTTTCGCAAGCTTTGTGTTTTTCACTGCTTTTTCTTGCTTCAAGAATCAATTTTATGATTTTTCAGATTATCAATAACAATTCTCTTTTTTTTTTTCATTATTCTTTCAAGAGCCAACAATTTTAACATTCATAAACTTCACTATCAAAAATATGCACTGTTCAAGCATTCATTCAGAATCACAAAAACACCACCACATCTAAGTAAATGAGACTACTCTAAAAATTAAACTCAAATTTTCATGCACTACATATGTTCTTCTTTCTTTTTGATTTCAAGTTTAGTGGGCAATACATGAGACATCTTTCAGAATTAAAGCACTTAACAGAAAAATTAAGCCAGAACCTAAGAATCTACTAATAAAGGATCATGCGATAAACAAAACAAAGTAATAGGAAACCGGAACATAACATAGAAAAAGAGGGGAGGAATAAAAAATGAAAGGAACTCAACCACCTTAATTATCCTAGTGGTCGCTTTATTCTTCAGGTTGTGCACCTTCGCGAAGATGATTCGCCTCCCTTTTGTACTAGAAAACCTATAAGCGCAGCGTCAACACCAAACTTAAAGGTTTGCTTGTCCTCAAGCAAAGAAGAACTGAAAATAGAAGAGACAAATATTAAAATGAAAGAAAAAATAAAAGGATAAGAGAATAAGAGAGAATTAGGATTGGGAGAGAGAGAGAAAAAAATTGGGCGGCGCAAGCGACGCATTCGCGTGGAGCATGCGTTCGCGTGTGTCGCGGAACTTCCTTAATGACGCGTCAGCGTCAGGCACGCGATCGCGTGCCCTGGGTTTTGCACGATTCGCGCGAAGCCAGCCGCGCGCCCGCGTGACTTTCTGTTCGCATGGCTTGGGAACCAAATCTTCATACGACGCGTTCGCGTGAGTGACGCGGACGCGTGGATGGCTGTTTGGTCAAATGACGCGTAGGCGTGGGGGACGCGTCCGCGTGGGCAATTTTGTGCTTGTAGCACATTTCCAGCCCCAAGCCAGCACAACTCTCTGCGAAAACACCTTTTACGTCGATTCTGTAGGTCACGCGTTCGCGTGAGCGACGCGGACGCGAGGGTGGCGAAAATCACAAGCGACGCGAACGCGTGGGACACGCGTTCGCGTGGGATCATTTGTGCGAAAGGCATACGTCCAGCGCCACTCCTGCGCAACTCTCTGTCAATATTTAATCTTCACGCACACTTGATTGACGCGTTCACGTCAATGATGTTTACGCGTCGTGTGCCTCCCTTTTTTTTTTAAAGAAATATAGCTTGAGGTGTTCGGTTCCTGAAAGAACATAGCTGCATGATCAGAAAATTAGTAAGAACTCAATAAAAATAAAACAAAATAACTAAGAAAACTACTACTATGAAAAATAGCTAAGGATATGAAATTATCGGGTTGCCTCCCGACAAGCGCTTCTTTATCGTCACCAGCTTGACGGTCAGCTCCTCTAAGGAGGAGGATCATAGGGGCTCAGCTCTTCACCTCTTACTTTGAACTTCTTTCCTGTGTCTCCATAACGTAGCTCAATATGCTCCAGAGAGAGGATTCTGATTACTGTATAAATCCATGCTGGATTGCTGGTCAACACCACCTTCATTCCTGGAGAGAAACCTTCAGTGGGGATCTTTTTGTTTCTCCATCCTCTGGGTATTTTTTTCTTTTTGGGGACCTCCTCCTTGGTGGATGATGCAGTTCCAACACCAAACATAGGTTTGATGTCAGGCGAAATTTTATCGGTTGTCACCACAGGAGGTTTGAGTTGCAAATTCTGCTGTGCATCATCAGGGGGTTCTTGAAGGTTTGGATTAATAAGCTCAGCCTGCATGCACCTCTCTTCTTCACCTGTTGAATGTACA
Source organism: Arachis ipaensis (assembly GCF_000816755.2). Taxonomy (NCBI): domain Eukaryota; kingdom Viridiplantae; phylum Streptophyta; class Magnoliopsida; order Fabales; family Fabaceae; genus Arachis; species Arachis ipaensis. Next base: position 120,086,406 of record NC_029793.2, read on the forward strand.
TCTTTGAAGACATGAAAGACCATTTGCTCATTATGCACTCTAAGCACTAATTCACCCACTTCTACATCAATCAGAGCTCTTCCAGTGGCTAGGAATGGTCTTCCTAGAATTATAGAGGCATTCTCATCCTCCCCTGTATCAAGAATTACAAAATCTGCTGGAAAGAAGAACTTACCCACTTTGATCAAGATATTCTCCACTAATCCGTATGCAGGCTTCATAGATTTGTTTGCCATCTGTAATGCTATCTTTGTGGGTTGTGCCTCTTGGATCTGCAACTTCTTCATCACAGACAAGGGCATTAAATTGATGCTTGCTCCCAGATCACATAACACTTTCTCAAAGGTTGTGCTCCCAATGGTGCATGGAATTTGAAAGCTCTCTGGATCTGGCATCTTCTTTGGTAAGTTATTCTGAATGATGGCACTGCATTCTTTAGTCAGGACCACTGTCTCATCTCTCTTTAAGGGCTTCTTCTTTGACAACAGCTCCTTCATGAACTTGGCATAGAGAGGCATTTGTTCCAAAACCTCAGCAAAAGGAATATTTATTTCCAGCTTTCTGAAGACTTCCAAGAACTTTGAAAACTGTTTGTCCTTTGTCTCCTTTTGAAGTCTCTGAGGATATGGCATTTTAGGCTTGTACTCAGGAGCCTTTGGCAAAGTAGGATAAGTGTCAAGAGAGTCTGGTAATGGGTTGTCCGCACGCTTTGGAGGGGCGTGTTCTACTTCTTCCTTCTTCTCCTCTGGAGCTTCTTTTTCAACTAGCTCTTCATTGGCCTTAGTCTCAAAGCCAGCTACTCTACCACTTCTCAATTGAATACCCTTGCAATCTTCTCCTGGGTTCACCACTGTATCACCTTGAAATGTACTTGCAGACCTCTCAAGTATTTGCTTGCTCAGTTGGCCCACTAGCACCTCTAAGTTTCTAATAGAGGCTCTGGTTTCCTGTATAACTTGTGCTTCCGTACTTGCCACTTGTTCACTTATTACGGTGATAGCCTTGCATTCCTCTCTTGGATTTAGAATTGTGTTACCAGGAAGGCTATTAGTGGTCCTCTGATCAATTTCATTAACCTTTATGGCTAATTGACCCATTTGAATCTCCAGGTTCTTGATGGATGCTCTGGTTTCCTGTCTAAAACCTGTCAATATTGCTTCCAAATCATTGTTCTACTGGAAACCGCCCTGAGAACTATTGTTGAAGTTTTGAGGTCTCTGAGGTTGGTCCCTCCACCCAAAGTTTGGGTGATTTCTCCATCCCTGATTGTATGTCTTAGAATATGGATCATTGTTAGAATTTCTAGGACCACTCCCCATGTAATTCACCTGTTCATAAGAAGGTTGAGCATAATCATGATTATCATTTTGAACAAAATTACCTGCCATGTCATAGGAGATTTCTTGTGGTGAATTTTGTGTGTTGATAGCTGAGACTTACATGCCACCCATCTGTTGAGTAAGTAGATTTATTTGTTGAGACATCAGCTTGTTCTGAGCAAGAAGAGCATTAACAGCTTCTACTTCCAACACACCTCTCTTCTGAGGGGTCTCAGAGTTCACAGGATTCCTATTAGATGAGTATAAATATTGGTTGCTTGCAACCAATTCAATCAGCTCAATAGTCTCCTCTGGTGTCTTCTTCTTGTGTAGTGAACCGCCTGCAGAAGTGTCTAGGCTCATCTTGGACATCCCACCTAAGCCTTCATAAAAAATATCTAGTTGGGTCCACTTGGAGAACATGTCCGGAGGGCATTGCCTAGTCAGCAACTTGTATCTCTCCCAAGCTTCATAAAGAGTTTCACCCTCCTTCTGTCTAAAAGTCTGAACCTCCAACCTAAGCTTAGTCAGCTTCTTTGGTGGGAAAAATTTAGTGAGAAATTCAGTAACGACCTTTTCCCAAGTATTCAGACTCTCCTTTGGTTGGGAATATAGCCATAGCTTTGCTTTATCTCTCAGAGCAAACGGGAAAAGCATGAGTCTGTACACCTCTGGATTCACTCCATTTGTCTTCTGTAGAAAATCAGATATGAACTGATTTGGATCTTCATGAGGAAGTCCATGATACTGGCAATTTTGTTGCACTAAGGTGACCAATTGTGGCTTCAACTCAAAGTTGTTAGCATTTATAGGAGGCACCACAATACTTTTTCCATAAAGATCCGCAGTACGGGCAGAATAAGAGCCAAGCACTCTCCTCTGTTGATCATCCCCATTCGGATTTACCACATTGGCATTAGCATTATTATTTGCCATAGTGGATTCTGCAACCTTGCAAAGTCTTGCTTGTTGTAAACGTCGCCTGAAAGTTCTTTCAGGTTCAGGATCAAAGTCTAAGAGATGTTCTTTGTCTCTATTCCTGCGCATACACAAGCAGAAAACAAGAAAAAATGGGACTCTCTACGTCAGAGTGTAGAGAAGTCCCTGTGAGGTAACCTGTATAAAATAATAAAATAAAAATACTAAGTAAATAAATAAAAATTCAAAAATTTTAAAAATAAAAATAAACAGAAAAAATAAAAATAAATAGAAGACACCAAACTTAATTTCAGAAATTAAAAAAAATATTAGTGCTATTTTTTTAATAAAATAAAACTAATAGAATATAAAAAGTTAAAAAAAAATAACAAAAAAAGAAACAAAATAAAACGGAAAAAAAATGAAACTGAAAAGAAAAATAAAAAATAAAAATGACAAGATTTAAAAAAATAAAATAAAATAAAAAAATTCAAAAGGAAGTAAAACAATAAAGAAAACGGGGACAGGGGGAACGGGGAAAACAAGAGGAAATGTACGGAAATAAACAAAAATTAAAAATAAAAATTTATAATAATAAAATAAAACTAATTAAAATCAAAATGCCAAATCTAAGCAATCAAATAACTAATAGTTGTTAATCACTATCAATTCTTGGCAACGGCGCCAAAAATTTGGTGCGGTATTTACAACCACACTTACTAACCGGCAAGTGCACCGGGTCGTACCAAGTAATACCTTACGTGAGTAAGGGTCAATCCCACGAGGATTAATGGATTAAGCAACAATAGCGTTTGATAGGATTAGTTAGATAGACAGAAAATAGTATTGGAATGCAATATAAAAGACATTAAACAATATCAAAAATATTGAAGAAAGGCAAGTAAATACTTTGGAAAAAATATGGAGAAGATAGTTAAGATTTCAGAGTTATCTATTTTTCCGGATTAACTTTTCTTACTAACTAATTTAATTATGCAGGATTTAATTTATGGCAAACTGTATGTTACTAGACCCTAATTCCTTAGACCTTCCTAGTTTCCTCTAAAATTCATTAACTGCCAATTCCTTGGTCAATTAATTCCAATTAGAGGGTGATAATCAATTTCTAGTTTATATGCCACAAAAACTCTAATTATCCAAGAGGTAAAAGGATTATATGTCACGTATTCTAATAAATTCAGATAATTAAAATTTAGGAGAAATAGTTTTCAAGCTGTTGTTCAGGTAAAGAGCTTTTCCAAGTTTTACAAGAACTCAAATAGAAAGAGGGTCATACTTCCGTTCCACCCAAATTCGTAAAATAAAGAGCGAAAATAATTCTTAAATTATAAATCCATACATAAATTAAAATAGTAAAAGCAATAAAATTAATCCATAGAAATAGACAGAGCTCCTAACCTTAACAGTGGAGGTTTAGTTGCTCATGGAAAAGAGAAAATAAGGATTCAGGTAAAAATGTACCGCATACCAATCTGATGGCATCAGATCCCTTTTTATAACTAATCCTAATAAATTTAAAATCTAATATTTAAAATTAAACTTAAAATAATATCTTTTCCTAATTTAATATTTGAATTTAAATTTGAATTAATTAACAGATCTTCAGTTGATGGGTGGAGACCACTTGTTCTGTCCATTCTGCAGCTTCTAATATGTGTTTTCTAGGCTAAAAATTGAGTTAAAACAGCCCAGAAATCACCCCCAGCGTTTTTCTGCATTTTCTGCACGTGACGCATGTGACGCGTCCGCGTCGTTCACGCGTTCGCGTCATTTGTGCAGATTCCAGTCCACGCGTTCGCGTCAGGCACGCGATCGCGTCATTGCGATTTCCTCTATTCCGCGCGGACGCGTGTGCCATGCGTCTGCGTCGGTATTCGCTGGTCATCTCCTTGGCTTCTTCTCTTTCTCTGCAGAAACTTCATCAAATCCATCCGAATGCTACCTAAAATAAATAAAATTGCACAAAACTCAAAATAGCATCCATAGTGGCTAAAATATAATTAATTCTTAATTAAATTCAACAATTTAGGTGCAAATTCACTAGGAAAATATAGGAAAGATGCTCACGCATCAGTTGCCTTGTGCAATACAACCTATATCCAGTCTCCACCACAACAGTGGTGGAATTTCCACTATAGTTAAAGTATTACATACACCAATTTCATATGATTGACATAATCCTTTTCCTCTCAAGTTCTATCCTAACTTGACTTGGTTATGCTAATACCTAACTCTCCACTCTAAGTGCTAACCCAACTTAGAAAGGGGTACCTCACAGGTACAAGACACAAGACATTTGAAACAACCAAAAGAAGTCTGAAATCACTCTAGGCTTTTCTCTCAAGTGTATCACTGACGTGGCGGAAATTGGCGAGTCAAGAATTGTTATAAGATATGCGTTTCAAGTATAGTTCTTAACCAACCAGAAATCTGCTTATCAATTTAGAAGGGTTGTCACAAAAATTAAAATTAAAATACTGGGAGTATGAATTCCAGGTCGACTCCCAACGAGTTGCAGAAAGATGTGCTATTTTATTAATCAGATATTTTTAAAAAGAGTTTGAGTTGAATAAACAGGAAATTAAATTGGGAAAATTAAGTAATTTAAATAAAAGCCTTGACTGGGAGTAGATTAGTCGGAAGCCCTATTCTTGTTGCAGTACTCTTAAGATTAATTGATAATTGAAGGTTATTCTGTTTATTTATCCCTTACTAGGTAAGGAAAAGTCAAACAAGTTGGAATGTTGTTTCTATTCACAAGTCCCAACCCGCTTACTTGGAAGGACTGGCGTTAGTGACTAGAGAGCAATCCAACAATAAACCTAATTACAATTTCTCTTTTGAGCATTCCAACTCAAGGGTTCCTTTCAATCAACTCCCCATCAAGTTAGGGAACTACTCGCTCATTGTGAATATAGAACTCATAAGATAGGAAAGGGAATTAAAGAAAGACATGATAAATAAAACTCAAAGGAATCAATTAAAAATAAAAGTAACTCTTGTATTAATAAATTTTAAAATAATCCAATAGTAAAATTGAGCAAGTTAAAGGACATGGAAGAGTAAAGCCAAGTAAAGAAAACGAACTAGAATGACGAAGTCTTGATGAAGTAATATAAATAAAAATACTAAGAGCTATGAATGTGTAGAGAGAAAACCTAGAGGAGGAGTAAAACTATATCTAAAAACTAAAAATTGTGTAGAATGAATGTTCCCTCTGGTTTCTGCATGTCCTCTGGCTCTAGTCTACTTTTCCGGGCTGAAAACTGGGTCAAAACAGGGCCCAAAATTGCCCCCAGCGAATTCTGCAGATTATGCAGATCGCGCATGTCACGCGATCGCGTCATTCATGCGGACGCGTCATGCGGCGTTTTGCTTTGCCACGCGGGCGCGTCGTCCACGCCTCCGCATCACTTGTGCTATTCCAATCCACGCGGTCGCGTGAACCATGCGGCCGCGTCACTTCTCGCTGGTCATCTCCTTAATTTCTTATGTTCTTTCCATTTTTGCAAGCTTCCTTTCCGATCTCCAACTCATTCATGCCTATAAAGCCTGAAACACTTAACACACAGATCACGGCATCGAATGGAATAAAGGAGAATTAAAATACATAATTAAAAGTCTCTAGGAAGCAAGTTTTCAATCATGTAATAATTTTAGGAAGGAAATATAAATGCATGCTAATCATATGAATAAGTGGGTAAAGATCATGATAAAACCATACAATTAAACACATTATAAACCATAAAATGGTGGTTTATCAACCTCCCCACACTTAAACATTAGCATGTCCTCATGCTTAGTTGAAGGAGATAAAACAAATGAGTAGGAACATGTAAAAACTCATGCAATGCAATGCAACCTATATATGTGAATGCAACTATATGATTCTTGTCTACTTGATCAATAGTAAATAAGCTCTTCAAAACAATTACAAATCAAATTCCGCTAATTCAATTCTTATACAGTGATAACAGATAAAAGTGCAAGAAGATAACTCATGAAAGCAGGGAACATAAAAATTCAAGCATTGGACCCTCACTGATGATGTATGTATGCTCTAATCTCTATAGTGTATAGGGCAATCACTCTATTCTTCTCTAATCATGCTCTCTAATTTTTGTTCTTCTCGTAACCAATCAACAACATTTAATATACCAATGCAAACATCATGAGGTCTTTCCAAGGTTGTAATGGGGTCAAGGTAAGGGTAAGGATACACATATGGCTAAGTAAGCTTATCAACTGAATCTTTAATTAACCCAAGTTTTAACATAACCTATATATATTCTATATAGCTTTAGATTTCATACCTAGCTACCCATAATTTTCCTTTCACATTCCATACTCATGTATCAACTTTTTATCTTAATTTTATCATACATGCATTGATCTTTGAATTCTTAACTTTACATTGGGGTAATTTTGTCCCCTTATTTATTTATTGAATATTTTTTTAAAAAAAAATAAAAGTATGTAAATGCAGATGCACGAAATGTACTAATAAAGAAAAGAGTTATTAAATAGAAAAACTAAAAATAAAGAAAAGAACGAGCATACCATGGTAGGTTGTCTCCTACCTAGAACTTTGCTTTAACGTCCGTAAGTTGGACGCTCTATTAGCTCAATCTTCGGCTATGTGAGGATCTTCCAGGAGGAAGATCTCGAGCTCCTTGTTTTTTTGCATCCTCTCTCCATGGTACAGCTTTAAACGATGTCCATTAACTTTGATAAGTTCAGAGCTTGAAGGATGGCTTAGGTGATAAACTCCGTACGGTTCGGCCTTCTCTACTCTGTATGGATCATCCCATCTTGATCTCAACTTGCCTGGCATGAGCCTCAGTCGAGATTTGTAAAGGAGGACTAAGTCCCCAGGTTGGAACTCTTTTCTCTTAATGTGCTGGTCATGTACAGCCTTCATCTTCTCCTTGTATAGTCTTGAGTTCTCATAAGCTTCTAGGCGAAGGCTTTCCAATTCTTGCAGTTGCAATTTCCTTTCAGCTTCGGCTTCCTCAATTCCCATGTTGCACTCCTTTACTGCCCAAAAGGCTTTGTGCTCTACTTCAACAGGGAGATGACAAGCTTTTCCATAGACTAAGCGGAAAGGACTCATCCCAATGGGTGTCTTGTAGGTTATTCTGTATGCCCAGAGTGCATCTTGTAGCCTGGTGCTCCAATCTCTTCTATGAGGTTTGACTATCTTCTGCAAAATACGCTTTATCTCTCTGTTTGACACCTCGGCTTGCCCATTAGTCTGAGGATGGTATGCTGTTGCAACCTTATGAATTATCCCATGCTTCTTCATTAATCCGGTTAGTCTCCTGTTACAAAAATGGGTGCCTTGATCGCTCACAATTGCTCGTGGTGATCCAAAGCGACAAATAAGTCTCTAAAAAGTGTAGGCCACCAGAATTCACAGTCTAAGATTTTTCTAGCTGTTCTTTGAGGGCCAAAATGTCCTCCACTCTCAGATGAGTGACAGGCCTCTAAGATGGACTGGAATTCTGATTGAGGCACGCACCGTCTAATTACCTGGTCAGTGCCACATCTCCATAAATATGGGTCATCCCATATATAATATTTAGACTCGCTTTTCAGCTTGTCTCTTTTATGCTTAGAAAAGTTTGGAGGAAAGGTGCGGCTAACTAGATAATTAGCTACAGGTGCATACCAAGGGACTACCTCAGATACTGCTTGCAGATTATCAAATGGGAAATTATCAGCTATAGGAGTGGGGTCATCTGAAATGTGCTCAAGGCGACTCAAGTGGTCTTTCTCTAAATTTTGGTTACCACTCCTATCCTTAATTTCTAAATCAAATTCTTGTAATAGCAGTATCCAACATATAAGCCTTGGTTTGAACTCTTTTTTAGCTAATAGATACTTTAGAGCTGCGTGATCCGAGTACACTACTACCTTCGTACCAAGTAAATAGGCTCAAAATTTATCCAGAGCAAAAACAATAGCAAGAAGCTCTTTCTCAGTAGTAGTGTAATTGGACTGTGCTGCAGCTAGAGTTTTAGACGCATAAGCAATAACAAAAGGATCCTTACCTTCATGCTGAGCCAATGCTGCTCCTACTGCATGGTTGGAAGCGTCGCACATTATTTCGAATGGCTGGCTCTAGTCCGGTCCTCTCACAATTGGAGCTTGAGTCAGGGCGGTCTTCAGCTTATCAAACGCTTGTTTGCAATCCTCACTGAACTCGAACTCAATATCCTTCTGCAGTAGTCTGGATAAGGGAAGTGCTACCTTACTGAAGTCCTTAATGAATCTCCTGCAAAAACCTGCATGGCCAAGGAACGAGCGGACTTTCCTCACAGAAGAGGGGTAAGGTAAACTAGAAATAACATCCACCTTTGTTGGATCTACAGAAATGCCAGTATTAGACACAACATGTCCTAGTACAATCCCTTGTTTAACCATAAAGTGACATTTTTCAAAATTTAATACAAGGTTTGTACTGACACATCTATCTAATACTCTAGATAATCCATCTAAGTAAAGGTTAAAGGAATCGCCATAAACACTAAAATCATCCATAAAAACTTCCATACAGTCCTCAATAAGATCAGAGAAAAGACTCATCATGCACCTTTGGAAAGTAGCAGGTGCATTGCACAAGCCAAAGGGCATTCTCTTGTAAGCATAAGTCCTAAAAAGACATGTAAAAGTAGTCTTTTCCTGATCCTCAGGAGCTATATGAATATGAAAATAACCTGTGTAACCATCTAAAAAGCAATAATGTGATTTACCTGACAGGCGATCCAGCATTTGATCAATGAATAGAAGAGGATAGTGATCCTTACGGGTTGCTTGGTTGAGGCGTCTGTAGTCAATGCAGACCCTCCAAGCGTTCTGTACTCTGGTTGCTATGAGCTCTCCATGCTCATTCTTCACTGTAGTGACTCCAGACTTCTTTGGCACTACTTGTACTGGGCTTACCCATTCACTGTCTGAGATGGGATAGATGATATCTGCCTCCAGTAGTCTGGTCACTTCCTTTTTGACAACCTCTAAGATAGTGGGGTTCAGTCTTCTCTGGGGTTGACGAACGGGTCTTGCTCCCTCTTCTAAAAATATTCTGTGCTCACATACTTGAGGGTTGATGCCTACTATATCTGCCAAACTCCACCCAATTGCCTTCTTGTGCCTCCTCAGCACACTAAGTAACTGCTCTTCTTGTTGAGAAGTGAGTTTCCTTGCAATGATAACTGGACACTTTTACTTGTCCTCAAGGTAAGCATATTTGAGGTGTGGAAGAAGGGGTTTCAAGTCTAACTTCTGATCATGGTCAGGCTCTGGGTTGTCTGGAGCTGGCAACAATGGTAAAGCACTGTCATTGTCCTCTGAGAATGTCCCCACACTTGGACCTTGTCCTATGTGCTTCACTTCTAACTCCTCCTGGTGAACTTCAGCCACGGTTTCATCTATAATGTCATACTGGAGGATAGAATGATCTTCTGGAGGGTGCTTCATAACTCCATTCATATTGAAACTTACTAATCGGCCATCTATTTCAAAAGAGTATGTTCCTGAAAAAGCATCCAATTTGAACTTTGATGTCTTTAGGAAAGGTCTTCCAAGTAGGATTGATGACGGCTTCTCTGAGTCATTTTGAGGCATCTTCAGAATATAAAAATCAGTGGGGAATGTGAGCCCCTTAATGCCCACTAATAAATATTCAGCAACTCCAACCACTGTAATAATACTTTTATCTACTAACACAAAACGAGCTGCCAACCTTTTTAAGGGAGGGAGCCTCAAAATATCATATATAGACAAAGGAATTATACTCACACATGCTCCTAAATCACACATGCAGTCAGAAATTATCACACCACCAATATTACAATTAACCATACAAGGACCTGGGTCACTACACTTCTCAGGTAAACCACCCATTAAAGCAGATATGGAACTACCTAAAGGTATAGTTTCTAATTCATTAATTTTGTCTTTATGTATACATAAATCTTTTAGAAACTTTGCATATTTAGGTACCTGTTGAATAACATCAAATAGAGGAACAGTTACCTCAACCTTTTTGAATATCTCTACCATTTTGGGATCAGGTTCTAGCTGCTTCCTGGGCTTCCTTGCAAGTTGTGGAAATGGAATGGGAGTGGTGTCTTCTGCAGTATCTGCTCCCTGTGGTGCTTCCTCCTATGGTTGAACTTCTTCTTTTCAACTATGTCCTGTATGTCCTCTTCCTCTTCAACATCTTCTATTTCCACTACCTCTTCAGCTGAGGCGTGTTCTGGTGGGCTTGGCTCCTCCGGATTCCTCTCCTGCAGTGTGGTTTCGGACCTTAGGGTGATGGCATTAATGCCATCCTTTGGATTGGGTAATGGTTGAGAGGGGATTCCACTGAAGCTCAATGGCTGGTTATTTGAGTTATTCATTGATCCAATCTGTGAGACAAGAGCTTGCAAAGTAGCGTTCAGACCATTTAGAGTGACATTAATGTTATTTTCCATGGTCTGTTGCCTCCGATCAATGAATTGTAGTAAATCATCATTAGGAGATGAGGAAGAATAAGTAATTTGAGAGGTCTGCTGTTGGGTATTCTGTGGTCCTTGGGATTGTCTCAGGTGAGGTGCTCTGTAAGGCTGGTTCTGGTTCTGCTGCCTGTTGTTGTTATTATTCCACCTCTGATTTTCCTGATTGTCTCTGCCTCCTCTGTTGTTGTTGTTGTCCCTCCAATTCTGGTTAGAATTGTCCTGCCATCCGTGGTTGTAATTGCCACCTTGATTGTACCTTGGTTGGGGCGGTCATAGAAGTTATGAGTGGCTGCCACGGTGTTGTCTTCCTACTGAAGCTGCGGACATTCATCAGTATAGTGGCTATAATCAGCACAGATTCCGCAAATTCTCTGTGGGACTAACTGTTAGCCTTGTTGTGGTGGAGAAGGTTGAGCTTGCTGAACTTGTTGATTCAATTGCATCTGCTTCAGCAAGTTGGTCATTTCACAGATACTCTGAGTTAGAGCAGCAGTCTCTCTGCTAGAGGATACTTCTGCAACGGATTTTGAATGGCCTTGTTTTTGCCTGTAATTCTGAGTAGATTTAGCTAAGTCGCTGATCAATTGCCATGCCTCATCAGTGGTCTTATACTTTTTCATAGACCCATTGCTAGCGCTTTCCAATGTGGTCTTATCTTGGGGCCTCATGCCCTGTGTGACGTAACCGAGTAACACTATTTTGTCAATCATATGGTGGGGGCATGCTTCCAGAAGATTATTGAAGCGCTCCCAGTATTCATAGAGAGTCTCAGATTCATCCTGAATAATCATGGAAATGTCTTTCCTCAGTTTATCAGTAACTTCAGCTGGAAAGAATTTTTCCAAAAATTCTCTTCTAAGTGTATCCCAGTTGGATACAGTTGCTGCTGGTTGAGTGTAGTACCACTCTTTTGACTTCCCCTCAAGAGAAAATGGCAAAGCTTTCAGCGAAATTGAAGTTTCATCTGCACCATCACGCCTGACAGTAGAACAGGCTGCTTGGAAATCTCTCAGGTGCTTGATAGGCTCTTCAGCAGGCAAGCCATGAAACTTGGGCATCAAATTGAGTAGTGCGGTATTTATTTCAAAGTCTGTAGCCACCGCTGAGTGATGCGCTTGAAATGGTTGCATTGTAAAATCAGGGGCTCCAGCCTCCTGGATAGTAACTCTCCTAGCTGCTGCCATGTTACCTGCACGTAAATCAACCAAATCAGTAGAATGGGGGCTGGTTTCTTTTTCAAGTGACGTTTCAAATCCGCCCTCAGAGAGGACTAACCGACGCCGAACTTGCCTTATTCGTGAAATAGTTCTTTCAATCTCAGGATCAAATACTGGCAAGTTTGGATCATGAAGTGAATGCGTCATCTAACGAAAGAAACAAGCAGCTCATGGTAGCAAGATAAAATAAAATGCAAATAAATAAATAAAATCCAATCAATAACTTTAGCACTCTATTGCAACTCCCCGGCAACGGCGCCAAAAATTGACGTGGCGGAAATTGGCGAGTCAAGAATTGTTATAAGATATGTGTTGCAAGTATAGTTCTTAACCAACCAGAAATCCGCTTATCAATTTAGAAAGGTTGTCACAAAAATTAAAATTAAAATACTGGGAGTATGAATCCCAGGTCATCTCCCAACGAGTTGCAGAAAGGTGTGCTATTTTATTAATCTGATATTTTTAAAAAGAGTTTGAGTTGAATAAACAGGAAATTAAATTGGGAAAATTAAGTAATTTAAATAAAAGCCTTGACTGGGAGTAGATTAGTTGGAAGCCCTATTCTTGTTGCAGTACTCTTAAGATTAATTGATAATTGAAGGTTATTCTGTTTATTTATCCCTTACTAGGTAAGGAAAAGTCAAACAAGTTGGAATGCTGTTTCTATTCACAAGTCCCAATCCGCTTACTTGGAAGGACTGGCGTTAGTGACTAGAGAGAAATCCAACAATAAACCCAATTACAATTTCTCTTTTGAGCATTCCAACTCAAGGGTTCCTTTCAATCAACTCTCCATCAAGAAAACGAACTAGAATGACGAAGTCTTGATGAGGTAATAACTCTTCTCAATATCCCAATGCAAAGAGCAATAGAAATAAAAATCCTAAAAACTATGAATGTGTAGAGAGAAAACCTAGAGGAGGAGTAAAACTAGATCTAAAAACTAAAAACTGTGTAGAATGAATGTTCCCTCTGGTTTCTGCATGTCCTCTGGCTCTAGTCTACTTTTCCAGGCCAAAAACTGGGTCAAAACAGGGCCCAAAATTGCCCCCAGCAAATTCTGCAGATTATGCAGATCGCGCATGTCACGCGATTGCGTCATTCATGCGGACGCGTCATGCGGCGTTTTGCTTTGCCACGCGGGCGCGTCGTCCACGCCTCCGCGTCACTTGTGCTATTTTAATCCGCGCGGTCGTGTGAGCCATGCAGCCGCGTCACTTCTCGCTGGTCATCTCCTTAATTTCTTGTGTTCCTTCCATTTTTGCAAGCTTCCTTTCCGATCTCCAACTCATTCATGCCCTATAAAGCCTGAAACACTTAACACACAGATCACGGCATCGAATGAAATAAAGGAGAATTAAAATACATAATTAAAAGTCTCTAGTTAGCAAGTTGTCAATCATGTAATAATTTTAGGAAGGAAATATAAATGCATGCTAATCATATGAATAAGTGGGTAAAGATCATGATAAAACCATACAATTAAACACATTATAAACCATAAAATAGTGATTTATCAATCACTCAGCCTTTTGTAACTCTTTGGCTTTTTCTTGAGCTCTCTCTCTTTCATACTTTTACCACTCAAGAAATTACAGAAAGATATACATTAAAAATAAAATTACAATCTGTAAAACATGAAGGAGATTGATGCTTCAACAACCTCTGTTGCTATAAGATGAACCGGATTGTGCTAACACTAATCGAGTTCTTCATCTTGGCGGAATGCTTCTTTCTCTATAACGCACTGTCCAAAGCGTTGAACTTTCTCAGGAAGCTCTCTATGAAACTCAGATTCTGGTTCTCTCTCATTGTCTCCAGAAAGATAAAGATTTTTCTTTTTGTATCTCCTTTCATGTTGTTGAGTTGCTCTCTTCCAAGTCAACTCCTCGAGCTGTGTGCTTCACCAACTTACCATTTCACTATTTTCAATTAATCCCTAAATTAGGAATTTTGAATCTGAGCCTTTTTGCTTGACCAAAAGCCTCAGGTAGGCAGTGAAAAAGTTGTACAATGGTAAACCCAGATCTGAACCCTTGAGCTACAATTTTGTCCCCAAGAAATAATTTTGGCCATTGATTTACAGTAGTGATTATCAGAAATCACTTTCTCCATTTATCCCAAATTGGAGTAGCAGAGTGTTAGAGAAGGAGTGAAGAAAGTAAATTGCATGAAAATAGAAATAAATCACCTTTAACTTCTGACTTAGCTTGAAATAGTTTGATTTGGATGATTAGACCTTTGCTCTTTGGATGAAGCTTTCTCTTTCTTTCTTCTATGGTGAATGAATGAGGAACAAAGCTCTCTCTTTCTTTTCTCTGAGTCTAACCGAAGCAGATGTGAAGAGCTTGGAAGGCATCAGCTTGAGTGAAGTACCTTGGGCTTGGATTTTGTTCACTTACCTTTCAGCCCATGAGATTCCTTTGTCATTTCTAATTTGGGCTTTGTTTGTAAATGTTTCCCACAAGAGCAGATTTAGTTTCTTTGTTCCATTTTGGGCTGCCACTATGTTTACTAATTGTGGCCTGCCTCACTTAGTTAAGCGTGATCAATACTAATTGGGTAGTTAACCCAATAAAAATAATGTTTGTCATCATCAATTAATTTAGTTAATTTCTTAACTCAACACGATTCTATTCAAGCTGAAGAACGGAAGTCATAAGATTCTTTTCAATGTTTATTACATCCCAATGATGAAAAATAATATCTTGAATATTGGGCAAATTATGGAGAATGGTTGCAAGATAGTCATGGAAGATCACTATATTTGGCTTAGAGATAAAAATGGAAATCTTATTGCTAAGGTTTCTATGACAAGAAATCATATGTTCTTGTTAAACATGAGAAGTAGTGGAGCTATATGTTTGAAGTCATGTATCGAAGATCCATCATGGATTTGGCATATGAGATATAGAGATTTAAATTTTGGTGGACTCAAAGAATTGGGAACAAAGAAGATGGTAAAAGGAATTCCAACAATTGATCATCCTCATCAGTTATGTGAAGCTTGCTTACTTGGAAAACATTCAAAAAAGAGTTTTCCAAAGCAGTCCAAATCAAGAGCTACGAAGCCATTTAAGTTTATCCACGTGGACATTTGTGACCTATCAAGCCTTTATCACTTGGTAAGAGTGCTTATTTTCTACTTTTCATTGATGATTATTCAAGGAAAACATGAGTTTATTTCTTGAAGCAAAAGAGCAAAGCATTTAATGCATTCAAGAAGTTCAAAGCCCTCGTTAAAAAGGAAAGTGGCTATGAGATAAAAGCTCTCAGAACTAACAGAGGTGGAGAATTCACTTCAAATGAATTCAATACATTTTGTGAAAACCATGGTATTTGACATCTCCTGACTGTTCCTAAATCACCTCAACAAAATGGAGTTGCTAAAAGAAAAAATAGGACAATTCTAAATATGGCGAGAACGATGTTGAAGAGCAAGTTATTGCCAAAAGAGTTATGGGAAGAAACAGTTACATGTGCAGTTTGTCTCTCAAACCGCTTACCTACCAAGAGTTTGAGAGATATAACACCTCAAGAAGCATGGAGTGGTTTAAAACCTAATGTGTCACATTTAAGGGTTTTTGGATCTATTGCATGTGTCTAAATTCCTGAGCAAGAAAGATCAAAGCTTGATGATTGGAGCCAAAAGGTCGTATTTATTGGCTATGAGGAGAATACTAAAGGCTACAAGTTCTTCAATCCTGACAACAATAAAGTAATAATAAGCAGAGATATTGAGAAGAAAGTACAAAGTGGGACTGGACTATACAAAATGAAGCTACTTATGATTTTTTGCCTTACTTTGAGGAAGAAGAAGCTCCAATGCAAGAAGTGCAAGATAAAACTGATCCTTCAACACTAGCATTAACCCCACTATCATCATCATTGTTATCTCTATCCTCTAGTTCAAGCGAAGACCCTCATAGATGTTAAAGTCTCACTATTCTCTATGAGCAAACTAAAATGCTAGAGGATGAGAGAATTTATTGTGTCTACTCTCCAATGATGAGCCTTTGAGTTTTAAAGAAGTTTTCAAAGATGAAAAATGGATACAAGCTATGGCGGAGAAAATTCAACCAATTGAGAAGAACAACACTTGGAAACTTGCATCACTTCCAAGTGGTCATCAGTCTATTGGAGTCAAATGGGTCTACAGAGTTAAGAAGAATGCTAAAGGTGATGTAGAAAGGTACAAGGCAAGACTCGTTGCAAAGGGGTATAAGCAAAAGCAAGGAATAGATTATGATGAGGTGTTTGTTCATGTTGCTCGCTTGGAAACGATAAGGCTATTGTTATCACTTGTAGCACAAAATCACTGAAAAATCCACCAAATGGATGTGAAGTCTGCTTTTTTGAATGGTAATCCTCTGGAAGAAATTTATATTGAACAACCTTTGGGTTTTGTTGTTGAAGGTTGTGAAGATAAGGTGTTAAGGCTTAAAAGGGCTTTATATGGACTAAAACAAGCTCCAAGAGCTTGGAATGATTGTCTTGATATGTATTTTTAAGACAATGGTTTCACTAGGTGCATTCATGAATATGCACTTTATGTGAAAAAGAAAAGAGAAAATTTTTTATTTGTTTGTGTCTATGTGGATGATCTTATATTCACAGGAAATAACCAAATAATGTTTGAAGAATTTAAAAAGGTAATGGCTCAAGAATTTGAGATGAGTGATATGGGTTTAATATCTTATTACCTGGGAATTGAAGTGAAACAAATGGAGGATGGAATTTTCATCTCACAAGAGGTTTATGCAAGAGAGCTATTGAAGAAACTCAACATGTTGGACTGTAATCCTACCAATACACCTGTTCCGAGGGTTACCAGAAACGTTGATTTGGGCCTGAACGTGAGGTCCAAGTCCCTTTGAGTGGCAGTGTCTGACTTGTGATGCCGAGGTACCGCCTGTCTGAGTTCCTCGTGAGGAGGTGGGAGGGTGATACTTGCAAGAGACTTTGATGCTTAAGTTAGCAAGGGTTTTAAGCAGGTTTTTAGTAGAGTAGAACGTGAGTTATACCTGGGGGGTGCCAGTGTATTTATAGTAGAGTAGTTCTATCTTTTCTGATAGATAAGCGTTCCCTTTATCTTGGGAGTTTGTTGGGATTCACCTTCTAGATGAGGTAGAGATTTAAGGAGGCAGTTACTTATTTTAGTCAAGTAGAGCTGCACCTCTATGCCATTGTCCGACCTCTTTAAAGAGGTCGGGTGAAAAACTGAAGATTGATGGTTTAGAAGTTATAGTAAACTCTCGTTGCAAGTATAGTTACTAAACCAAGCAATCAACCTTTCTTACAAACGTTTTGGTTGTCACAAGTAACAAACCCCTTTAAAATTGATAACCGAGTATTTGAACCTCGGGTCGTCTTCTCAAGGAATTGCAGGGAAGTATGTTCTTATTATTGGTTATGAGTCTTTTAAATTGGGGGTTTTGAAAGTAAGGAAGCAGTATGTTGAATGATAAGAAAAATAAAATAGTAATAATAAAATAAACTCTTAGCAAGGTAATAGAATTGGAAGTCCTATCCTTATCAATTGTGATGAGAATTGGATTTTAATCCCACTTTGTTAACCTCTAACTATGAAGGTAATTCAAGTGGATTAATTAGCTTAATCCTCAGGTCCTAGTCAATTCCTATAGAAAGACTAGAGTTATTGGAGCAACTCCCAATTTCAACCACTACTTTATTTGACAGCTCAAGCGTTACCAATTACTTAACCAAAGCCAAAAGGAAAGAGAATCTACTTGAATGAAAATAATTTGAATACATAAATTAAAGAGAGCAATCGTAATTCTGAAATACCTCAAAATATATTAAATAGAACATTCAAATCTTAACATGAGAAGGTTCATAAGCTAAATTGGAATATTAACAAGTAAAAGCATTGGAATAATTAAAAATAGAAGAGAAACATCAATTAAAGGAAAATATTGGACCTGGTATTGAAGCAATAAAATTAAAAGGAATCCTAAATCCTAATCCTAAGAGAGAGGAGAGAACCTCTCTCTCTAAAAACTACATCTAATCCTAAAAATTATGAATTGTGAGCTTGATTATGAATGGATGCATTCCCCCACTTTATAGCCTTTAATCTGTGTGTTCTGGGCTGAAAACTGGGTCAAAAGCAGCCCAGAATCGCCCCCTGCGATTTCTGTTACGTTCAGGTTGCGGGCAAGTGACGCGGAGGCGTCGTCAACGCGTCCGCGCGAATTGAAGTTCGCAGATGCGACGCGGGCGCGTCATTCACGCGTTCGCATCGCCTAACTTCGGGAAAAATATGGCAAATTATATATCAAATTGAAGTCCCGGACGTTAGCTTTCTAACGCAACTGGAACCGCATCGTTTGGACCTCTGTAGCTAAAGTTATAGCCGTTTGAGTGTGAAGAGGTCAGGCTGGACAGCTTAGCAGTTTCTCCAACTTCTTATATTCTTTCCACTTTTGCATGCTTCCTTTCCATCTTTTGAGCCATTTCTGCCCTGTAATCTCTGAAATCACTTAACACACATATCAAGGCATCTAATGGTAATAAGAGAGGATTAAACATAGGAAACTTAAGGCCAAAGAAGCATGTTTTCAATCAAAGCACATAATTAGGAAGGCAAATGTAAAACCATGCAAATAGTATGAATAAGTGGGTAAAGAGTTGATAAAAACCACTCAATTGAGCACAAGATAAACCATGAAATAGTGGTTTATCATCGGGCTTATCGTGAAGTTCACCTTTATTGGTGGGTCTTCTTGCGTTTATTGGGCCTGACTCTAAAATATGATGTTTTTCAAAAGTTAAGGATTATGATTGGAGTCGGAAAATTATCAAGTTTAAGGGGAATGTTAAAAATAAACTTAATTGTTAGAATTTAAGAATTGATAAAAACCACTATTTAAATGGGTT
Source organism: Arachis ipaensis (assembly GCF_000816755.2). Classification (NCBI taxonomy): domain Eukaryota; kingdom Viridiplantae; phylum Streptophyta; class Magnoliopsida; order Fabales; family Fabaceae; genus Arachis; species Arachis ipaensis. The sequence continues at coordinate 120,105,285 of NC_029793.2, forward strand.
GTCTATATTTAGTTTTATTTTAAAGCATTTGTTTATTTAGGATGTATTAAAATTTAGATGTCAAAGAGAAGTATAAATATGTATATAATCATTTCATAATATACACACAACAAATATATTCAATACATTCCTCTTCATTTTATATAATCTTCGTGAGTGTGTGTGCCTTGTTCTTTTATTTTCCAACATATCATTCTTGGTGGAAGCGATCCTGAAGATATTGGTACTTCCCTGAACGAAAAATCTCAAAAGATAACTATTTATCAACCTGGATGAAGAAATGATAGCACAATCAGGAAATGTCAACTATATTCGTACCTATCTTCGTAAAAAGGTATATCCTTATATTAGCTACTTATTTTCATTTGCAGCATTCATATATTTTAGTTACTAATTTTTTAATTAATTTTTTATAAAATTTGTGTAGGCAAAAAAGGTATCCAAAGCTGTCTTGAATTCGTCACCCAAAGATCACAACTTAAATGAAAATTGGGCGAAAGAAGGGCAGACCAAAGGGTTCCAACGGACCTAGAATACTATCATCTGAAATTGGCTGTGTATTCCCAGTTGAACTAAAGTCTAAATTCCATCCAACTAAGGAAATGTAATTAACACTACAAGAATGTCAAATATCACTTTATGTATTTGGCCACGACCTATATGAAGGATAAAAACATTCAGTTAACTACTTAAGAAAAATAAAACTTATAAATATAAATAATTTAATTATTGATATCGAATATTATTTCTGTGTCTTTTTTATTTGTAAGTTTTTATACAACTATAACTTTTTTTGCATCTACATATGGAGACTCTGTTCAAAAATAGAAATATTAAAATGAGTCGAGTAGATTTTTAGTGTCTTATCCATGACAATAAAGTATACTCTAATGTAAGTAAATACGGTAACTTTTATTAGGTTTGTGAAAAACATATTTTAGTTATTAACATGTTCATATCCATGTAAATTTGAATGTTGGCAGCCCTCAAAACAACAATGGCACAACATATTAATGATGCCTTTGAAGAGATGTCCAATAAAATAACAACTTGGTCTCTACCACCACAATTTGAGATAAGAAATTTCAGTAACGGACCCCCAAAAAATATATGGTCTCAATGAAACTAACGATTTATAATAAAAAATTAGGTTGATGCCCTTAATCCATACATGCTACGTCAATAGGTGTATGAAAAGTACAAAAATATTTGGATGCTGAAGTCTTCTACGTTAAAATATGTATCTCATTTTCACTCATTTTCAGTCACCCCTCTATTTGAATTTTTAGAATTTTTTTTTAGTTTAATTGTCCATGAATCATGTCCACACAGATATATATATACCACTCATTGACGATATTTTTTACTGGTTCTTGTTGGTAATATCCATTAACGAGAGAAAGGTCTACAAACTTGATTCATATCCAAACCCAAAGCGAGATATTTCCAAGAAATTCGTCATGAGATGGACAGTGAGCTATTGAATCTTCCTAGTGTATATTAGTTGTTGACAGCATAGTAAATTATATATTTTTAAATATTACTTATTATTGCTTACTAATTCATAGGATGCTATTATAAGTGTATTATGTACAATTTTTTAAACACTTTTTTTAATTTAATTTTAAGTTTTTCCTGTACGTGTTATTTAAAGTTCATTTAACATTAACATGTTTTTTTATTCATTTTGTTTTGAGCCCTAATTTGGTCTATTAGATTTCATCTTCTTTAATCCATACTCCAGCACTAATATATTATACAAAAAAAAAAACATTTCAATGGACAATTGATCTTTCTGTAATATTCGTAGCATCCCTGATTGCAACACATGGTTTAAAGCCAATTTTATTGTGATATGTTTGTTAACTAGGTTAAGAATAGTAATGATCCTAATTATTAATATGTCTTGTATTTTATAATGATAACACAGCAGTTTGGTTTCTTAAGTGGATGGCAATAGAGGACATGTTTCAACCCAATCTCACTATTAGGTAAGTTGACAAATTTTTACCATGTGTACTTTTCGTATTTTTTGACACAATAATTAAATTAAAATTTTTTTGTATTGTAGTCCTTTGACTCCAAATTTCAAATGCTTGCTGGATGTGCAATTTTGAATGGGACTCACAATAAATATAATCACATAGTCAAACATCATTCTGCAGTTAGGTAGAAAGCATTGGTCGGCAATTAAATGGTCAGAGTATTTATTATTAGAAAAGGATAGAATGCATTTGATTTGATTGTTAGGTATTTAAGTTGTTTTTTATGGAGTCTATTTTTTAGTTACTCTTTTTATTTCTCTTTTATATATTGTTTTAATATTTAGGATTTTTTAGTTACACATCTTTCATATAACACTTTATTTTTTTCATTGAATTTCAATTATGTGGGGTTAAGAATTTAAAAATTACTAAATTATATTAAATTACCAAAATATATCAATATATTAGTTTTTAAAAGTATTTTTATATCATTTTTATACATGTCTATAATTAATATATAAAGGGGATATAGAAGTTTGGTGTTAAATTCTATCTTTCTATTTCATCCCTACTACTATAATTTAAAAACATTTAGTTATTCATTAAACATACAAAACTCACATTCTGTAGTAGTTATTATAGTAAAAGCTGCTACAAAAGTCACATTTTCTAGCAGTTTTTATAATTACTGAAATTTATATATGAATATCTATTTATTTATTTTTTAGACACTAATTTGTTTATTCTAAAAGTGTTGAGTATTTTTTATTTTATTTATAATGTAAAAAGTAATATTTTATTTTATTTAATATCTAATAAATTTAGACTCTGATTTCTTTTATTTTTTCGTCATAGTGATAGAAATATTTTATTTTTTTAATACCTTTAATAAATTAAAAAAAAAATAAGAATTTGGTATCCAATTCTTTTTTTCTATTTTACTCCTACTATTATAATCTATAACAACATTTGTAGTTACTTTGTTAAGTTATGCAAAAATCAGGTTCGGTAAAAAAGAATATAACATTGAACTTTTTAAAATAAACACAAATAAGAATTAAGAATCAATAATTAAAAATTACTAAATTGTTAAGTATTTTTAAAAAGAATATTTTTAAATCCATGAACATTTAAAAAATTAAGAATTTTAAAAAAGTTTTTATAGATTATTTTAAGGGCAAGTTACTTAAATAAAATGATCGAAAACTAAATTTATCAAATTACAACTTTCTGAAACTTCATACTTATTTTTCTATAATTATATAAACTGCTACCGGCACCAGCAAATTTAAAACTGAACGTAATCTGCTACTAGTAGCTGCGGTTTACGTTAAAATAGAACCGCTATAGGTTGTAGTGGTTTCTAAAGAAGGCGCAACATACATAAACCGCTGCTGACTACAACGGTTTATGTACAATTATGGGTAGGTAAATCCGTGGCATACCGTAGCGGTTCATGGATAGATAAATTCTATCAACATTTTTTGTCACAATTAAAGATAGTTATAATATAATTAATATTTGACCGCTGAAATAATAATATGATTATTTATCAAATAAGAAAAAAATACCATTAAATTAGGAATCGAAAGTGGTGTTGCGTGGTAGCAACAATAAGTTTAATCTTACATATTTTTTAATATATAAAAATTTAATATTTTTACCATCATTCAATTAAATTTATCCATTTTTAATATTTTTAGAAAATAATTTAAAAAATATACTCTTTATTCTTTAAGCAAATAGTAATCACCTTTATTTACTCAAAAAATAGAGAGTACATTACTCTTTTATTCTAGACAATAATAAAAATATAATATTTAAGTGTTTGTTTTGAAAAATTTTAATTCATTTTTAAGAATTGTCTTTGAAAATATATTATTTTAAATTTTTAAAATTTGGCAATAGAGGACATGTTTCAACCCAGTCTCCCTACTAGGGTAAGTTGACAAATTTCTACCTTATGTACTTCTTGTATTTTTTGACACAATAATTAATTTAACTTTTTTGTATCGTAGTCCCTTGACTCCAAATTCGAATGCTTACTGCATGTGCAACTTTGAATGGAACACATAATAAATATAATCACATGATCAAACATCGTTCTGCAGTTAGGTAAAAAATATTGTTGGCAATTAGATGGTCAGAATATTTATTATTAGGAAAGGATAGAATGCATTTAATTTGATTGTTAGGTATTTAAGTTGTTTATTATGGGATCTATTTGTTCGACCAATTACTCTTTTTATTTATCTTTTATATGTTTTTCTTAATATTTAGAATTTTTTAGTTAAACATCTTTTATATAGCACTTTATTTTTTCGTTGAATTTCAATTATGTGGGGTTAAGAATTTAAAAATTACTAAATTATATTAAATTGCCAAAGTTTAACAATATATTACTTTTTAAAAGTATTTTTATATCATTTTTATACATGTCTATAATTAATATATAAAGGGGATATAGAAGTTTGGTGTTCAATTCTATCTTTCTATTTCATCGCTACTACTATAATCACTACTAGAAAACTAGTTATTACAGACGGATATTTCCGACGGATTTTATCCCACTGAAATACAGAGAGAATTTCAGAGGGATTTTTTTGTCGGAAAACAAAAAAAATAGATTAGCATAAATTACAGACGGAAAAGAGAATCCGTCGAAAATTCCGTCGGAAAAATTAATTTTTTCAATGAAAAATGATTACAGACGGAAAATCCGTCTGTAATTTAAATTTTCCGTCGGAAATATTGAAAACCCTAATTTTATCACCATCCATTTCACACTCCATTCACACTCCATTCGAACACCATTCACACTCCATTCACACTCCTCTTCTCCCTCATCCCTCGAACTCTTCGCCCTGCAGCCCGCCGCTCGCAGCCACCGCAGTC
>NC_029793.2:120110319-120116478 GCF_000816755.2 Arachis ipaensis
ACACTACTAGAAAACTAGTTATTACAGACGGATATTTCCGACGGATTTTATCCCACTGAAATACAGAGAGAATTTCAGAGGGATTTTTTTGTCGGAAAACAAAAAAAATAGATTAGCATAAATTACAGACGGAAAAGAGAATCCGTCGAAAATTCCGTCGGAAAAATTAATTTTTTCAATGAAAAATGATTACAGACGGAAAATCCGTCTGTAATTTAAATTTTCCGTCGGAAATATTGAAAACCCTAATTTTATCACCACCCATTTCACACTCCATTCACACTCCATTCGAACACCATTCACACTCCTCTTCGCCCTCATCCCTCGAACTCTTCGCCCTGCAGCCACCGCAGTCTCTGCCGCCACTGCAGCCCCCGCATCAGCCCTCGCAGCTCCTGCAACCCCACAGCCTCGCAGCCCTACAGCGACGCAGCCACCGCAGCCCCTACACAGACACAGCCTCCACCGCCACCATAGAAGATCCGTCGCCGTCGTAGGAAGCTGTGTCGCCGTGATTGGAAGCTCCCTCGCCGTTGTTTGGAAGCTCGTTGGCCTTCTCCTCTATTCGAGCGCTCTCCTTCTCTCTCTGTGTCGCCGTTGTGTTTCTGCCACTGCCCTTCCTCCTCGCTTTCATTCACGAGTCATGACCGTTCCTTCACTCCTCCATTGGAAGTAGATCTGAAGAGCCACGAACCGAGGTGTGGCATGTTCCTCCATCATTGAGTTGGTGTTGCGGTTGCCATAACTTTGCGTCCCTTGCTGTCGTCGACAATCACATTGTGCCCCTCCTCCCACACCTCCTCCATACGCCATTTTCCCTTTATTTCTGAGGTAAGATTTGAGATTTTTTTCCTATTTCTTAGTTTTTATTTTTTGTTTCTTCTGTGCACACCAAGTGTTAGATGGTTTGCTTATTTGTTGGTTTGTGCTAACATGCACATCGAATGTTTGTTAATTAGTCTCAGTGGATAATTAGATAGATATATGTGCTCAATGTTGTGTTTGTGCAGACGAGGTGTTTGATCTAATGACTGAACTGATTTCATTATCCCTAGCCCTAGCCTTGTCCCTTCCCTGTTGCTGCTGCAGAGAACTGAGTTTCTAAATTCTAAGGTATATTGAATGTATATATTTGAACTAAGTTTTATTGAATGTATCAAATTTGAATTAAGTTTTATGATCTTACATTCTTTAGTGCTTAGTAAACAGTTTTACAATTATTTATTTCTTACCAAAGTTTCTTTTTCGGCTATTAATAAGATATATGTCTACATGTGTTGAAGAATAGCTAAATTGATTTAGTGCTCAATAAGAACAGCTACTGTGACTATTTGAGCCTCAGAGGGTCGAAGAGGACCCAATTTGATTGAGGTAATGCAAGAGAGAAACTTCTGGATTCTATTGAAGATCTGAAACTGGACTCAATTGTACTGGGAAGCAGGGGGCTTAGCACAATCCAAAGGTGTGTATTTTATTTATTTATTTATTTATTTTTGGGTACAATTCCCTGTTTCTGATTTATGCCATATATACAGTTATGTCGTGGAGTAGTTATCCCACCTTAGGTGGTAACATTAACCCTTTATCTTTTGGGTCTTATTACAAGTAACAGAAGAAGCTCAATCTGTAGATGCTAGCTAGTGCACTATCAGTGTCTTTGTGCCAAATACTTGGTGTGAGTTTGTTTTGACAAATGATAGTTGACTTATAGATCACAATGATTATTTTGCTGTTTAATCTTCGTTACCAATAATTTAAGAATCGCTATCAAACTTGTCATATCTACGTGAATGACTGATCTTCTTGTAGGAAGATGTATGTATAACCTTTGATAATTATTAATATATAAAAAGAATTAAATTTTGAATACTGAAGTTTTCATGGCTCTTTTGTACAAATACAAGTGTTTCATTTGAATCGCTTTCCTTGTAATTATCTTCCACTATTTTTATTCTATAATGCCTTAAAGATATGCATTTTCAATGCATGATCATGAATAAGGTAAATAAGTATCTAAATATTGATTTCCATGAGTAAATTATCTTCTACTAATAACATTTGACTAATTTAATATTTTAATCTGACACTGAGCTAAAATCAAGTTGAGTAATTTTTATATGGTACACCTTTCAACAGCTAGATTGTGTTTCTAATAATAAAAAAAATAATAGAACCTCTCTAAATATAAAGAAAAACACTCTTGCATTAGAAAAATAAAACTCTCTTAAGAAAAGTCACAAAAAAAAAGAAGTCACTGCATCAATGAGATGCTTGTTTTTGTTTTTTTCACTTTAGCATTGAAGACTTAATGAGTTCCCAAATCTAATGAACAAGGGAGAACCCTTTTTTGTTTGATTGCTGTTCCTTTTTCCAAAGCATAGTGAAAAACAATAAGGTTTAGTTCAATATTTAATCTGTATTGGTTTCTGTGTTGTTGGCTTATGTATTTTGCAGCTTGTTCATCAGGGTACACTGAATTTTATTAGTTCCCAGGTAAAGCTGGCCCTCCTTGTCTCTCAGTAATTAAGGATAGGAACTATAAAGTGTTTAATGGATACAATCATTAAGCTTTCTATCAGTAATTGAGGATAGGAACTATAAAGTTTGGTTCTATTTATATCAAGTAATTAGGGGAAAAAATGGTACTTTTAAGACATGGATATTATTCTAAGAGTTTGCTAATTAACAAGTGTCTAATCAGCTAGTTTTAATACATGCATGTAAGGTGTTGATGTGAGCTGTTTTGTAATTATCTCCACATCCATAAATCCTTGTCTTTTTCATGGCATTCTGCTTCTGCCCTAGCTACATTTGATTTTTCCTGGAATATAGTATATATTAGCATCTTATATTACTGTGGGAAGGTAGATATTTAAATCTGAAAGGGGATTAAATGTTAATTATTTAAATTTAATTTTGATTTAGGACAGGATACTATAGCCTTGTTTTGTTTGGTTCATGTAGCCATGCAATGTTTAGTAGTTGTTGTTGTTGTTGTGGTGGTGGTTTTTATGGTGACACATAACTACACTTTAATTAATTTCTATCTTGAATGAAACAAATAAATTGGAGGACTCTTCACACTCACACCAGCTTCCAATTAGATTACACTTCTTCAAGTATCAACAATGAGCTTTCCTTTTATCATGCATCAAATTTACATTTGTTCCTTCTATTTTGCAGCGGACGAAAATAATATCTGATTTGCTGATATCGGTTTCAAAGGCTGAGAGACAAGAGGCCAGGCTGAAAGTGCGGCAAGACTCATTGAGACTTGGAAATGTTGGTGTAATCAGGTATGAGTGAAGAACAGTAATTTTCTTTTTATATATCTTTTTTTCTTTTGTTTTCTTGATCTTCTCATTTGTTTGGCTATAATTGTAGAGCTGGAACTGTCTTACCTGAAACGTGGGAAGATGGTCAAGCATTATATCTAGCTGAGATACCTTGGAATGTGTGTCCGGTTTTGTTTGTTAATCTCCTGGATCTTCAACTACTTAGATCAATGCTCAACCTGCAGAATTTCAATGCATGCTTCTTCTTCTTCTTCATTATGTTATTATTATTTCTTTTCCTTTTTCTTTTTGGTCTCTGTCTTTATTCTCCATTGCTGGGTTTTATTTAGTCATATTTTCAATGCTTCTAATAGCAATGAGCAACTGATGCAATATCAATCACTTGTGTACAGTAATGCTTCTAATAGCAATGAGCAACATGACATGGAGATCAATTCTGCTTGTGTTGCAGCAGAGGAAGATGTGGCAAAGAACAGCAAGGATCTCTTTGAGCAGTTTGATGGTAAGTGTATGGTTTCATTGCATAGCAAAATTGGTTGCAAAAAAGCAGCAAAATTGTTTTATTATTGGCATTCTGATGTGTGTGTCCATTAGCAATCTGGTTTCAGAACTCTACTTTTTACCATTTTAGCATGTTTCATACCTCCCACCATATTCAACCTGTTCCTGCCACATTGTTTCATTATGCATATAACTAGTATGTTTTATCACTAGTTAATATATATATATTCCAAACTACCATTGTTTCATTATGCATATAACTAGTATTTTTTATCACTAATTAATCTCTTTGACAGTTTTAATTACCAATTCATATGTAAACTAATCTTGACTCTAACAACAGCAAGTTGAGAAATCTAGAGAAGGGTCTTCCACAATACAAAGCAGCACCTTTGTTTGATAAGCTTGTGTTTGATAAGGTATGCTTTAAACTTAATCAATACAAAGAGTGTTTATCAGCAGGATGTTCGCCATTCTGATGAAGATGCTGTTGGATATTGAGGATGATCCTGCTTGGCACAGTGCTGAGACAGAGGACGAAGATGCCGGCGACCAAGGCATTTTGTAGTGGTGGTGACCAAGCTTTGAGGACAGCAGATGGTTATTCTAATAATGAAGATATCTAATGTGTTGGACTTGCAGGTTTATTGATTGTTGGCATTTTTTTATGAGGCAATTATTAGTGTTATTATGCCAATATATAAGATTAGTATGATTCTTGATCCCTAGTGTTGTTGAATCTTACGATGAGATTGTATTTTCTGAACCGTCTGATGGTTTTCTGGCGTGTGTGCAGAATCATCCTGCTGTTGTTGTGCCTAGGCTTCCTGCTGGTTTGAATTTGCCTAGCCCAGGTGAGTTCTTTCAAATGTTCTTTTTCATTCCGCACTCTGTGAAGAACCATTTAATTATTTTATTTTTGTTCTGATCTGTGTTTGCTTTTGTTGTTCTCTCTGTTTTTCTATGTTCTGATTTACTTCAATTTCAATTCAGATTTTAATTCTATTTCAGTCAGGAGATGTCAAGATTAACTTTCAATATGGAGCTTGATGCTGCTAATGCAACTTAGTTATCTATTAATATTTTAGATTATCCTATCTTTAAGTGCTAAGTGTAATTTGTGACATTCATGTAACATTGGGATGGTCATCTTATTTTTTTGGGTATTTTTTTATTAAGACAATGAGATATTGGCCAATGATGTTGAAAAATAACATCCAATTTTATAGGTATCATGTAATGAATATTATGTTTATTTATGTGATTTTCGGCTTTCTTTTTTCAATTTACAGTGTTTGATGGAGTAAATTTAGAAAACAAATCTAAAGTACTCATTTTGCAATGGAAAAATCTAAAAAGAATTCTATTTTATCTTACTGACGGATTTACAGACGGATTTTCTGTCTGTAATCAGAACGTGGGATGATTTTCCAAAGTTCAACTTACAGACGGAAAATCCGTCTGTAATTACAGACAGAATCTGTCGAAAAATCTGTCTGTAATTACAGACGGAAAATCCGTCTGAAAATCCGTCTGTAATTATAGACGGAAAATCCGTCTGAAAATCCGTCTGCAATTACAGACGAAAAATCCGTCGGAAAATCTGCCTGTAATTACAGACGGAAAATCCGTCGGAAAGTTCGTCGCCTTTGGGAAATGGATAGAAAATTTACAGAGGGAAAATCCGTCGGTAACTGCTAAAAATCCGTCTGTAATTTTCCGACGGAAAAAAAATCCGTCGGTAAATAATTTCCGACGGGGCTTTTACAGAGGGACAAAATCCGTCGATAATTTCGTCGGTAACCAAAAATCCGTCTGTAATAAAGACTAAATCCGTCTGTAAATCTGTCTGTATTAATCCATTTTCTAATTGTGAATTTAAAAACATTCAGTTACTCATTGAACATATAAAAAACTCACATTTTGTAGTAGTTATTATAGTAAAAACGGCTACAAAAGTTACATTTTTTAGCAGTTTTTATAATGACTGAAATTTATATATGAATATCTATTTACTCATTTTTAAGAATCTAATTTGTTTTTTATTTTATTTATAATGTAAAAAGTAACGTTTTATTTTATTTAATATCTAATAAATTTAGACTCTGATTTCTTTTATTTTTTTGTCATAGTTGAATTGATATAATCTCATTGTATATATGATTGACAATTTTAATTCCTCTTACGTTAGACTGAATATTGGATACTTTTTATTTAATTTATACTGATAGAAATATTTTATTTTTTTAATACCTTTAATAAGTTAAAAGAAAAATGGGAGTTTGGTGTCCAATTCTTTTTTTTTTTTTATTTTACTCCTACCACTATAATCTATAACAATATCTGCAGTTACTCTGTTAAG
>NC_029793.2:120116502-120174376 GCF_000816755.2 Arachis ipaensis
TAGTAGAAAAGAATATAACATTGAACTTTTTAAAATAAATACAAATAAGAATTAAGAATAAATAATTAATAATTACTAAATTGTTAAGTTTTTTTAAAAAGAATATTTTTAAATCCATGAACATTTAAAAAATTAAGAATTTTAAAAAAGTTTTTATAGATTATTTTAAGGGCAAGTTACTTAAATAAAATGATCGAAAACCAAATTTATCATATTACAACTTTCTGAAACTTCATACTTATTTACAACTTTTCTATAATTATATAAACCGCTACAGGCACCAGCCAATTTGAAACTGAATGTAATCTGCTACTGGTAGCCACGGTTTACGTTAAAATAGGAGTTTATGTATAAATAGGAGTTTCTGAAGGAGGTGCAACATACATAAATTGCTCCTGACTATAGCAGTTTATGGTTTATGTATAAATAAGAGTAGGTAAATCCGTGGCATACTGTAGCGGTTTATGCGTAGATGAATTCTATCAAAATTTTTTTGGCACAATTAAAGATAGTTATACTATAATTAACATTTGACAGCTGAAATAATAATATGATTATTTATCAAATAAAAAAAATACCATTAAACTAAGAATCCAATGTGGTGTTGCGTGGTAGCAACAATAAGTTTAATCTTTGATACACCACTATTTTATGATATATTTTGGACTGAATTGAGTGGGTTTTGTCAACTATTCTCACACTTATTCATGAAAATTGCATGTTTTTAAGTTTTCTTCCTAATTTTGTGCTATGATTGAAAACATGCTTCCTAGCCTTAAAATTGTTAATTTTTAATTCTCCTTTATTACCATTCGATGTCGTGATGTGTTTGTTAAGTGTTTTCAGATTTACAGGGCATGAATGTAAGAACTCGAATTTTTCACGCGAAACTGTTTTAATAAAATAATTTTAATGCCTGGAATAGATTCAAAATTTAGAAGTTTTAATTTGAAAATATAAAGGTAAAATTTGGTTTCAGTGAATTTTTCTGAGTCAGAAAAAGTATTTTCTGTGAAAGGCCGAGAACCAGCAGCCAAACCGGTCGAACCAGTTTAAGCCTGCCCGGTACTATGTTTTGAGAAAAAAAATAAGATTTAGAAAATTGGTTTATTGTTTTGAAAGGATAAAAATAATTTAGAATCGAAAACCGGACACTAATCTTAAAGGTTTTGGCCCAAAGTGGGCCAAACGGGCCAAAAACGCTAACGAGTTGGACAGGGCCCAAGGTCCAACATATATATCTGTGATTAATGAGTTTCAAACTCATTTTGAAGGGAAGAGAGAGAGAGAGAGAGAGAACTCGGATAGGAGGTGGTGGGGGGTGAAACCCCATTGTTACTATTCATCCTCCACTTCCGGAAGCCTAACTTTTGATCCGGAGCTCCAATTGACGAGCCGTTTGTGGCCACGCGAAGCTCTCGAGGAGCTCTTTGTTTTTAGATAGTATTTTCTGGTAAGAACTCGCTACACAAGCTCCATTTTCCTGCCCTAAGTTTCTGCATTTTTGGGGTTTAGTTTTTGAGCAAGTTTTGTAGTTTTGGTTGTTTAGGTGATCTTTAGTAGCGGGTAATTGTTGGATTTTATCTCTAATCTCATTGGGTAAGGTAAGGTTTCACTAAATTCTTGTGGTGTTGTATGTTGTGGTTTCTAAGTTTTGATTTTGTTATATACATGATGCTAGATTGGGTTTTTCGTATTTGTTGGAGTTGGTTGAGGATTTGGATCAAGCTTGGTGGTTTCATTTTGGTTTTTGAGCATATTGAGAGTCGGTCAAGGTATGGTTTCAGTTTTCTTTATGTAATATGTAATGTTTATGGACACTTAGGCTAGTTGGCCCTAAGATAGGATTGAATGTTGTTGGTGTATGAATAATGATATGTGAATTGATGTTAATTGTTGTTAGTATTGAATTATTGTGGTTGATGATGATTATTGGGAATTGTTGGTGTTATTGAGTATTGACGATTGGTGTTGTTGATGAGGATTGATAAATGAAGTGGTGGTGTTGTGTGGAATGAATTCAAATACTAGTAATAATGATTATATGATTTGATGAGGTTGTTGGTATTTAATGATTTATGATGAATATTGATGTTGTTGGTATTTAATGATTATGAAGGTTGATGAGGAATGTGTGATTTATTGTTGTTGATGAGGGATTGATGATTATTAAGATTGATGAGGATTTGTAGTGATTGTTAATATTGTTGATGGTTGGTATTGATTATGAGTGTTATGATGGTTGTTGATGTTGAGAAAATTGAGGATGAGTATTGATATTTATTATGATTGTTGAGAGTTGTTGGTATTGTTGATGATTATTTATGAGTTGTGTTGATTATGGTAAATGATGGTGTTGGTGTATGATGTGGGAAATTGGGTAATGATGATTTTGAGGATTGTTAATGGTTGATGGGGTTTGTTGATGTTAATAAGGTTAATAGAAAGTGAAAAATGTGAATTTTGTTAGGATTAGAATTGTTGAATGGTTTAGAAGGTTGAGTGATTGAGAAAATGGTTAAAGTAGTGTTTGGTATGAGTTTTGGGCTGTTTTGGTATTGTTTGGGTTGTGAATAGATTGGTTTTAGTTTGAAAGTTGGTTAAATTTGAGGTTATGAGGTTTGGGGTAAAAATAGATTTTTGGTGAACTTTGTCTGATAATAACTTTTGCCTTGGTTTTTAAAATTTGTTGAATTTGGTTTAGAATTAAAGATTTTTGAAAACTCTTCGATTTGATATAAAGTTTGTAAAATTTAGAATTTTGTAGAGGAAGTTACGATCATTCAAAGATTGGTGTCAAAAATTTGAAATTCTGCAGAGTTGCAGAATTTTGTGATTTCTGGTATGTGCGCACGCACAGCCTTGTGGGCACGCACAACCCTGTAAAGTTTTAGACCTGTGCGTGCGCACAGGTAGGGATGGGCGTGCTGTTTGCAGCGCTAACACAGCTTGTGCACGCACACACCAATGAGGTTTTACAACATGTGCGCACACACAAGTTGGGAAGTTAATGCCTGTGCGTACGCACACCTCTATGCGTACGCACACATCTTAAAAATCTTCTGGGCGTGTGCACGCACACCCCTGTACGTACGCACACGTCCTGTTTTATAACTTGAACTTTGTTTTTAAACTATTTCACTTTTCCTACAAGATTGTATACTTCTATGACACCATTTTAAGACCCTTGGGCTTATTTTTGGGCACTGAAACATGGGAAAGGTCCTAGGAGGTTTATTTGGATTTTACTTTGAAAAGTTAGCAAACGGAGGTTTAGGTTTCTGGTGTATTGAGGATGAGTTTGGTTGAGAGAGAAGGAAGAGTAGTGAACTGGGTGATGGCCGATAGTGAATTGAGAAACTGAAGAATTGATGAGTTCAGAATCGAATTGCTTATGAGGAGTTTGAGAAATATGAATGTTTAAGGATATTACTGGAATGGTGATCTTGATGAATATTGAGAGTGTGTCAGGCACTATATCCTTAGAATATTGAGAGATGATAATTGGAAGTGATTTGAGATGAGAAATGATGATTATTTGAGGTTGATGGACTTGTGGATGTGGATAGTGAGTTAGGCACTATATCCTTGGAATGATAGTGAGCCAGGCACTATATCCTTGGAATGATTTGTGATGAATTATATGTTATTGTTGTTTTCCTTTTCTGCTGCAAGAGGGGGCCAGGCACTATATCCTCAGAACGGTAGTGTGCCAGGTACTATATCCTCGGAACAAGAGCAGGCCAGGAGCTATATCCTCGGAAGTGGCAGAAAATGTGATGAGCGGATAATTTATACGCTTTTTGGCACTGTTTTTAGTATATTTTAGTTAGTTTTTATTATATTTTTATTAGTTTTTATTTAAAATTCACTTTTCTGGACTTTACTATGAGTTTGTGTATTTTTCTGTGATTTCAGGTATTTTCTGGCTGAAATTGAGGGACCTGAGCAAAAATCTGATTCAGAGGCTAAAAAAGGACTGCAGATGCTGTTGGATTCTAACCTCCCTGCATTCAAAGTGGATTTTCTGGAGCTACAAAAGCCCAATTGACGCCTTCTCAATTGCGTTGGAAAGTAGACATCCTGGGCTTTCCAGCAATATATAATAGTTCATACTTTTCCCAAGATTTGATGGCCCAAACCGGCGTTCCAAGTCAGCTCAAGAATTCTGGCGTTTAACTCCAGAATTGGCACAAAAGCTGGAGTTAAACGCCCAAACTGGCACAAAAGCTGGCGTTTAACTCCAAGAAAAGTCTCTACACATGAAAGCTTCAATGCTCAGTCCAAGCACACACCAAGTGGGCCCCGGAAGTGGATTTTTACACTAAACACCTTAGCTTACTCATTTTCTGTAACCTTAGGTCACCATTTTACTATAAAAACTACTTTTAGTGATTCATCTTGTACCTCATGACATTCTACACATTTCATATTGTATCTTCTATGGCATGAGTCTCTAAACCCCATTGTTGGGGGAGAGGAGCTCTGCTGTTCTTCATGAATTAATGCAATTATTACTATTTTCCATTCTATCACGCTTGCTTCTATTCTAAGATATTCTTTTGCACTTCAACCTGATAATGTGATGATCCGTGACAGTCATCATCATTCTCACCTATGAACGCGTGCCTGACAACCACCTCCGTTCTACCTTAGATTGAATGCATATCTCTTAGCCTCATGATTCAGATCAGAGTCTTCGTGGTATAAGCTAGAATTATTGGCGGCCATTCCTGAGATCCGGAACGTCTAAACCTTGTCTGTGGTATTCTGAGTAGGATCTGGAAAGGGATGACTGTGACGAGCTTCAAACTTGCGAGTGTTGGGCGTAGTGACAGACGCAAAAGGATCAATGGATCCTATTCCGACATGATCGAGAACCGACAGATGATTAGCCGTAGGCGCCGTTGCCGGGGATTGTTCGAGTTTGGACAACTGACGGTTTATCTTGTTGCTTAGATTAGGAATATTTTATTTTTGTTGGTTTAGAGTCTTTTATTTGAGTTTAGTTTCATATTTTAGGTTTGGTGTCAATTGCATGCTTTTATTTTCTTTTGATTTTTTGAAATTGCATGTCCTTAGTTCTTTCTTGATTTTTAAAAATTCTAAGTTTGGTGTCTTCTTTGTGTTTTCCTTTAATTTTTCGAAAATTTGTGTTTGATTTTCTAAAAATTTTAAGTTTGGTGTCCCTTGTGCTTTTATTTACTTAAAATTTTTTCAAAAATTTGTTCTTGGTGTTCATCTTGATCTTCAAAGTGTTCTTGGTATTCATCTTGACATTCAAAGTTTTCTTGTTTGTTCTCTTTGTTTTGATCTAAAATTTCTAAGTTTAGTGTCATTTTATTATTTTTCTCCTTCCTCATTAAAATTCAAAAATAAAAAATATCTTTTCCTTATTTTCTTCATAAATTTCGAATTTTTGCATTAAATTAGTCAAGGATTTTCAAAATCATATCTTTTTTTTTAGTCAAGTCAAAATTTTAATTTCAAAAATTGATATTTTCAAATATTTTTCAAAAATCAAATCCTTTTCATTTTTTCAATCATATCTTTTTTTTTATAAATTGCAATCATATCTTCTCAATCATATCTTTTTAAAATAATTTTCAATCATATCTTTTTGATTGCTAATTTTCAAAATCTTTTTAATCAATTAATTGATTTAGTTTTCAATTTGCTTTTATTTTCTTCTAATTTTCGAAAATGATACCCAGAATTTTTCAAATCTTTTTAATTAATTAGCCATTTTAGCATTCGAATTGTTTATCTTTTTACTTTTTCTCTTAATTTTCGAAACTTTTATTTAATTTTTTTATTTATTTCATTTTATTTTATTCGGTTAATTTTAATTAAAATAAAATAAAAACAAAAATATATTTTATTTCCCATCCACATCATCTCCCTTTCTCCATCATGGACCTAAGTGGAAGTGAACAGTCCAAAAGGACTCTGGGGTCATATGCTAACCCCATTACAGCTGCATATGGAAGTAGCATCTGTATACCTCCCATCAAGGCAAGCAGCTTTGAGCTAAATCCTCAGCTCATTATCATGGTGCAGCAAAATTGCCAGTATTCCGGTCTTTCACAGGAAGAACCTACTGAGTTTCTGGCACAGTTCTTACAAATTGCTGACACAGTACGTGATAAAGAAGTGGATCAGGATGTCTACAGATTATTATTGTTTCCATTTGCTGTAAAAGATCAAGCTAAGAGGTGGTTAAATAACCAACCCACAGCAAGCATAAAAACATGGAGACAGTTAACAGACAAATTCCTGAATCAATTTTACCCTCCAAAAAGGATAACACAGCTAAGACTGGACATCCAAGGCTTTAAACAAGAGGATCATGAATCTCTTTATAATGCCTGGGAGAGGTACAGAGGGATGCTAAGAAAATGCCCCTCTGAAATGTTTTCAGAGTGGGTACAGTTAGACATCTTCTACTATGGACTTACAGAAAAAGCTCAGATGTCTCTAGACCACTCAGCTGGTGGATCTATACACATGAGAAAAGTAATTGAAGAGGCTTAAGAACTCATAGATAAAGTTGCTAGAAATCAACATCTGTACTCAAACAGTGAGTCATTCATAAAAGAAGAGGCTATGGCAGTAACTACTGATCCTAATCCTCAAGAACAGATTGTTGAACTTAATCAGCAATTACTCCTTATGACAAAACAATTAGCAGAATTCAATGAGATGCTCCAAGACACTAAAAATGCTAACAAGAATATATAAGCACAATTGAATCAGACAAGATAGCAGCTATCTAAACAGATAACAGAAGAATGCCAAGCTGTCCAACTAAGGAGGGGGAAGACATTGAATAACTCAGCTCAAAGTAGCAAAAAGTCAAGAAAGGAACAAATGACAGAGGATGACCAAACCACTGCCCAAAATCCCTCTGAGGACATCAAGAGCCTAGAGAGGAATAACTCTGGCGTTCAAACGCCAAAAAAGGGTGGGAAGCTGGCGTTAAACGCCCATCCAGCACCCAATCCTATCAGAAAGCTTGGGTTGACTAAAGAAGTCAAACCAACCCGGATATGTCTTCAACTTGCTGATGGCTCCATTAAATATCCATCAGGCATCATTGAGGACATGATTGTCAAGGTTGGGCCATTTGCCTTTCCCACTGACTTTGTAGTGCTGGAAATGGAGGAGCACAAGAGTGCAACTTGATGTGTATTTTCGGAAAACGAATTCCAAACACACAAAACTCATCGGCAAGTGCACCGGGTCGCATCAAGTAATAAAACTCACGGGAGTGAGGTCGATCCCACAGGGATTGAAGGATTGAGCAATTTTAGTTTAGTGGTTGATTTAGTCAAGCGAACAAGAGTTGATTTGAGTGATTTGTAGTTGACAGAAGCTAAATTGCATGAATTTAAAAGGGAGAGGGACAATTTCAGTAAATTAAAAAGCAGAGAAGGTAAATGTGCTAAATCTTAAAGAGCAAGTAATGTAAATTGCAGAAACTTAGATTGCAAGAAATGTAAATGGCTGAATCTTAAAGTGCAAGAAATGTAAATTACTTGAATTATAAAGGGAATTGGGAAGTGGGTTTGCAGAATTTAAACAAGGAAAAGTAAATTGCACTAAACTGAAAAGTAGAAGAAGAATTGAATTGAACCGGATCTAAAACGGGAATGTAAATAAACTTGAAAAGCATTCAACAGAAGAATTAAAATGTGATTTCAGATCTCAGGACCCAAGAGACTAGATAATCGAGTCTAGATCTCAATGCCTTCCTAGATCCAAATGTGGAATTCAATTGCAAGAAATAAAGAAAAGTAAATTTGCAGAATGAGTAGAAGAAGAGACAATGAACCGAAATTGAAATTCAATTATGCATTAAAGAAAACAGAGAGATCTCAGGATGAGATTGAAACAGAATTCCTTTAATTCTCCAACCCAAGATCCAAGACAAATTGTAAACGAAATTGAAAACAAGAAAACTAAGAGGAAGAGAATTCAATTCTCCTACTCCGAAACTCAGAAACTCAAAACAATTCCGAACCAAAAGCTCTCCAAAAACTACTCAGCAAAAACTCAAAACGGAAAAAGCTCCCTAGAAACTTAAATCCTAAGCTATTTATACACTTTCTTCAAATGGTCTTCAAGCCTTGAATTGGGCCTTTGCTCTTGATGAAATTGGGTTGATAAAAACCTCTGTTGATTGCTCTTGGAGTTGGAGAGAAACCCATTGTGAACCGGGCCAAGAATCATAAAAGCTTGAGTCAAAGTTTGAGGCAAACTTTGGCTCAAGCTTTTTATACCAGCTGCCCTCCTTTTGCTGATATCCACGTTTGAGCTAAAGTTTGAGGTCAAACTTTTTCTCAAACGTGGATCCCCTTGTGTACATGTGTGGCACCAACGTTTGCCAAAAAGCTTGAGGCAAATGTTGGCGCAAGCTTTTCTCCTCCAGGGTGTTGTTTTTGTGATGCCAACGTTTGCCAAAAAGTTTGAGGCAAACGTTGGCTCAAGCTTTTTCCTCCAGGGTGTGCAAGTGTGGCGCCAACGTTTGCCAAAAAGCTTGAGGCAAACGTTGGCGCAAGCTTTTCTCCTCCAGGGTGTTGTTTTTGTGATACCAACGTTTGCCAAAAATTTTGAGGCAAACGTTGGCTCAAGCTTTTTCCTCCAGGGTGTTTTCAATTCTTCCAAAAGTTTGAGCTAAAGTTTGAGGCAAACTTTGGCTCAAGCTTTTTTTCCTCTCTTGCTCCTAGCCATTCCTTCTTTCTTCAACCTTCTTCAAAACTCTTTTCACCTATCATCAATCAATCAAAACAATCAAAGCTATGCTCCAAATCATGAGATTGTGTTTCTTTCATAATATATGACAATTATAGCACAAAATCTCATGAACTTGCATTAATTCATCCATGGTTGATTGAATCAAAGGAAATATGAAATTCTACCCAATTGGCTTACTTAAGGCTCAAGAAAGTGCATAAATCAATTGAAAATAAGTAAAAAAAGACTAGTGAAAGTAGGCTAAGATGACTTGTCATCACAACTCTCATTCTAGGAAGACCTTTCCTAGCAACTGGATAAACTCTTATTGATGTACAAAAATGGGAAGTGACCCTGAGAGTCAATGAGGATGAATTCAAGTTAAATGCTGTCAAAGCTATGCAGCATCCAGACACATCAAATGACTGCATGAGCACTGATATTATTGACTCTTTGGTGGAAGAGATCAATATGACTGAGAGTCTTGAATCAGAGCTAGAGGACATCTTTAAAGATGTTCAGCCTGATTTGGAGGAACCAGAGGAAATAAAAGAACCTCTAAAAATCCCTCAGGAAGAGGAGAAACCCCCTAAACCAGAGCTCAAACCACTACCACCATCCCTGAAATATGCATTTCTGTGAGAGGGTGACACTTTTCCAGTGATCATAAGCTCTACTTTAAATCCACAGGAAGAGAAAGCAAAAGTACTACTTATGGGATGAACCATATCTCTTTAAGAGATGCGCAGACGGAATGATCCACAGATGCGTCCCTAGAGAGGAGGCACAGAAGATCCTGTGGCGTTACCATGGATCACAGTATGGAGGACATTTCGGAAGTGAGCGAACAGCCACTAAAGTCCTCCAATGTGGCTTCCATTGGCCTACTCTCTATAGAGATGCTCGAGAGTTTGTGCGTAACTGTGACAGTTGCCAAAGAGCTGGTAACTTGCCTCATGGTTATGCCATGCCTCAACAAGAGATCTTAGAGATTGAGTTGTTTGATGTATGGGGTATTGACTTCATGGGTCCTTTCCCACCATCATACTTAAACACTTACATTCTGGTGGCAGTAGACTACGTATCTAAATGGGTGGAGGCAATTGCCACACCCACTAATGACACCAAGACTGTGCTAAAGTTCCTCCAGAAACATATTTTCAGCAGATTTGGTGTTCTCAGAGTACTAATCGGTGATGGGGCACCCATTTCTGCAATAAACAGCTTTACTCTACTATGGTTCGATATGGAATTAGCCACAAAGTAGCAACTCTATATTATCCATAGACAAATGGGCAGGCTGAAGTCTCTAATAGAGAACTAAAGAGAATCCTGGAACGGATTGTAATTGCCCGTAGAAAGGATTGGGCAAAGAGCTTGGATGATGCATTGTGGGCATACAGAACAGCATTCAAGACTCCTATAGGAACCTCTCTATACCAGCTTGTGTCTGGCAAGGCCTGTCATTTGCCCGTGGAACTGGAACATAAAGCCTATTGGACAACCAGATTCCTAAACCTGGATGCTAAGTTAGCTGGTGAGAAAAGATTGCTCCAGCTAAATGAGCTAGAGGAGTTCAGACTCAAAGCTTTTGAAAATGCAAAAATTTATAAGGAAAAAGCAAAAAAGTGGCATGACAAGAAATTGTCATCCAGAGTCTTTAAGCCAGGACAAAAAGTTCTACTGTTCAACTCTAGGCTCAGATTATTTTCCAAAAGATTAAAATCCCGATGGAGGGGACCATATGTGATTACAGGAGTGTCACCATATGGTTATGTTGAGCTTCAAGATATTGATTCTGACAAAAAGTTCATTGTTAATGGACAGAGAATCAAACATTATCTTGAAAGCAATTTTGAGCAAGAATGCTCAAAACTGAGGCTTGAATGAAGCTCAGTAAAGGTCCAGCTAAAGACAATAAAGAAGCGCTTGCTGGGAGGCAACCCAGCCATTAGCAAGTTATTTGTTTTAATTAATACTTGTAGAAGTTTGATATACATTTTTCTTCAAAGGTTAATCATCAAAATTGAAGGAATTCACAGAGTTACAGAAGGATTCAGTGCAAAAAGCAGACAAAAGGAGCTTGCTGGCAAGAAAACGCTAGTAAAGGGCATTTTGGGCGTTAAACGCCAGAATGGGTACCATTCTGGGCGTTTAACGCCAGAATTGCAGCATCCTGGGCGTCCAGAAAAATGCCCAGTGATAAAGGGGTTTCTGGCGTTTAACGCCAGCCAGGGCACCTGGCTGGGTGTTAAACGCCCACAATGGCCAACAATTGGGCGTTAAACGCCAGAATGGATACCATTCTGGGCGTTTAACGCCAGAAAGGCAGGGGGAGGAGATTTTGTTTCCAACTTCAATTTTTTTCAAATTTTCATGTTTTGACTCATACTTTTCTGCATAAACATGTTTCAAACTTTTATCATTCACCCTCAATTTTCAAAAATTCAAACATTTTCTAAATCTCTTTTCAATTTTCTTTCAAATCCTTCCCAAATCTTCTTCAAAAACTCAATTATCTTCTTAATTTCTTTCCAAATCTTTTTCAACTCATCATATCATCTCTTAATTCTTAGATGCATAACCAAATTTTCAGATTTAACATCTTTATATCTTTTTCAATTAAAAAATCTCATCTTTTTCATATCATGATTTTATTTTCTTCCATCAATTATATCTCTATATCATATCTCTTTCAAATTTTTCGAAATCCCTCCCCTCCTCCTATAAATATACATTCGGCCATCCCCCCTCTCTACCATTCGAATTTGCCTCTTCTCCTCTCTCTCCCCTTTTCTTTCTTTTGCTTGAGGGCAAGCAAACCTCTAAGTTTGGTGTGTTTTTCCGTGATCACTAAGCTAAGACTCATCAAGATCATGGCACCTAAGGGAAAATAAACCAAATCAAGAGGCAAGAAAGAGAATACTCCAAAGAGTCTTTGGAATCAAGAGAGGTTCCTAACCAAAGAACATGCAGACCATTACCACAAAATAATGGGTCTGAGGTCAGTGATCCGGAAGTTAAATTCAATCTAAAAGAAGATGAATATCCGGAGATCCAAGAGCAAATTCGAAACAGAGGATGGGAAATTCTAGCTAATCCTGAAACAAAGGTTGGAAGAAACATGGTTCAGGAATTCTACTCAAATCTGTGGCTAACAGATAAGCAGAGAATAACTAGAACCGTTTTTCATACCTACCGAACCATGGTCAGAGGGAGGCTTATTTACTTCCATTTGGACAAAATAAGAGAGGTCTTCAAATTGCCTCAACTACAAGATGATCCAGAATCCTTTAATAGGAGAATGGTGAGAGTAGATAAGGGGTTGGATCAAGTTCTAGAGGACATATGCCTCCCTGGAACTAAGTGGATAACCAATTCAAAAGGTGTCCCAAACCAACTCAAGAGGGGAGATCTCAAACCAGTTGCAAGAGGCTGGTTGGACTTTATTGGGCGTTCTATATTGCCCACTAGCAACCGCTCTGAGGTCACTGTCAAAAGAGCAGTGATGATTCATTGTATTATGCTTGGAAAAGAAGTGGAAATTCATCATCTGATTTCTTGTGAGATTTACACAATTGCAAACAAGAACTCCACTGAAGCCAAACTGGCCTACCCAAGCTTAATTTCTCTGCTATGTAAAGATGCTGGGGTGAGGATGAGAGTAGATAAATTCATCCCAATCGAACACCCAATCACCAAGAAGTCAATGGAAGGACAAGTGCAAGACAACTCCATCAAAAGGAGGGCGCAAGAGTTCCTCCCAGAAATTCCTGAAATTGACTACTGGACCCGCCTAGAAGCATCTGTTACCAAAATGTAAGAAGCTATGGAACAACTTAAGGAAGAACAGCAGAATCAGAACTACATGCTCTGCAAACTACTGAAGGAACAGGAGAAGCAAGGGCGTGAGCTACAGGAGCTGAAGCGCCAGAAGCTCTCCCTTGAAGGACCAAGCAACCCACAGATTTAGGGAGCATCCACTTCTCAAAATCAAGGTTGTTGAGTCCTAACTCTGTGATAACCTTTATTATTAAGAGTCTATTTTAAGAGTCATTTATTTTTCTGCTTTTAATTTTCTGTCTTCTATTATTATGGGTCTGCTCTTATATTTATTTTTGAGTCTTATTTTTATTACATAATCAATAAAAATTTAAAGTTTATGTCTTAAAGCTATGAATGTCCTATGAATCCATCACCTTTCTTAAATAAAAAATGTTTTTAATTGAAAAAGAAAAAGAAGTGCATGAATTTCGAATTTTAAAATAGTTTAGTTATTTTGATGTGGTGGCAATACTATTGTTTTTCTGAATGAATGCTTGAACAGTGCATATTTTTGAATTTGATTGTTTATGAATGTTAAAATTGTTGGCTCTTGAAAGAATGATGGGAAAAGGAGAAATGTTATCTGATGATCTGAAAAATCATAAAATTGATTCTTGAAGCAAGAAAAAGCAGTGAATAGAAAGCTTGCAGAAAAAAAAGAGGCAAAAAAAAAAAGAAAAGAGAAAAGAAAAAGAAAGAAAAAGAAAAAGCAAGCAGAAAAAGCCAATAGCCCTTTAAACCAAAAGACAAGGGTAAAATAAAAAAAAAGGATCCAAGGCTTTGAGCATTCTTCAAGGGATAAAGTGAGATGCCAAAACTCTTCAGAACCAAAAAGCTAAAAGCCCTGCTCATCTAATTAATACTGATCTTCATAGATGTTTTTGGAATTCATTGTATATTCTCTTCTTTTTATCCTACTTGATTTTCAGTTGCTTGGGGACAAGCAACAATTTAAGTTTGGTGTTGTGATGAGTGGATAATTTATACGCTTTTTGGCACTGTTTTTAGTATATTTTAGTTAGTTTTTATTATATTTTTATTATTTTTTATTTAAAATTCACATTTCTGGACTTTACTATGAGTTTGTGTGTTTTTTTGTGATTTCAGGTATTTTCTGGCTGAAATTGAGGGACCTGAGCAAAAATCTGATTCAGAGGCTGAAAAAGGACTGCAGATGCTGTTGGATTCTGACCTTGCTGCACTCGAAGTGGATTTTCTGGAGCTACAGAAGCCCAATTGGCGCCTTCTCAATTGCGTTGGAAAGTAGACATGCTGGGCTTTCCAGAAATATATAATAGTTCATACTTTTCCCAAGATTTGATGGCCCAAACCGGCGTTCCAAGTTAGCTCAAGAATTCTGGCGTTTAACTCCAGAACTGGCACAAAAGCTGGAGTTAAACGCCCAAACTGGCACAAAAGCTGGCGTTTAACTCCAAGAAAAGTCTCTACACATGAAAGCTTCAATGCTCAGCCCAAACACACACCAAGTGGGCCCCGGAAGTGGATTTTTACACTAAACACCCGAGCTTACTCATTTTCTGTAACCCTAGGTCACCAGTTTACTATAAAAACTACTTTTAGTGATTCATCTTGTACCTCATGACATTCTACACGTTTCATATTGTATCTTCTACGGCATGAGTCTCTAAACCCCATTGTTGGGGGTGAGGAATCCTATTCTGACATGATCGAGAACCGACAGATGATTAGCCGTGCGGTGACAGCGTATTTGGAACATTTTCACTGAGAGGACGGGAAGTAGCCATTGACAACGGTGATGCCCAACATAAAGCTTGCCATGGAAGGAGCCTTGCATGCATGAAAAAGAAGATAGTAGGAAAGCAGAGATTCAGAAGACAAAGCATCTCCAAAGCCTCAACCTGTTCTTCATTACTGCATAACAAGTATTTATTTCATGTTCTTTTACTTTTTACAATTAAATCTGAGAATTATTGATATCCTGACTAAGAGTTACAAGATAACCATAGCTTGCTTCAAGCCGACAATCTCTGTGGGATCGACCCTTACTCACGTAAGGTATTACTTGGACGACCCATTGCACTTGCTGGTTAGTTGTGCGGAATTGCAAAAGTATGATTGTGATTTCATGCACCAAAAGGCGACATCTGAAAGGATGTGTCGGGTTGGCATTTATATATCGACAAGTGATATCACAAGCCAATAGGACAGGCATACATCATATGCATTTCTTATGTGCTTGTTTGTTTTGATTACTTGAGTTTGCCTAATTGTATAACATTCCTACTTGCTTCTTGAATTACTTGCTGTATAAGAAAACTATCTGTGTTTTACTTGTTTGCATTATCTTGTGTTTGTCTGGTGCTGAGGAGGTTAGGTAGGCGGTGGCGATGGGATCGCATGGAGGTTAGGTTGACGAGGGCTGTGGGATACAGTGGTGTGATTAGTATTAGTTAGAATTCCCCTAAGTTTAGATAACCCGGTTTATGGTTTAAGTTATTTATATATTTATTTATTTTGTTCTAAGCTTGAATATCCGTATGTGATGTGAAGTTCTAGGATTGCCTTCGGCGTCCCAGAGCCTTACATCTTACATCATTGGGCACTGTTACCATACTGAGAACCTCCGGTTCTCATTCCATACTTTGTTGTTGTTTTTCAGATGCAAGTCGTAATCTACTTCGGTGAGATTGTGGATATGGTGACAGAGCAGAGTATGCTTCGTCCCTTGTTTATTTCTGTTTTACTTTCGTCATAGTATTCTCTCACCTTTTGTATATTTATCTTTATGGCCTTAGAGGCTTATTTGAGAGATAGGTTATATAAGCTGTTTTAAATCTAAGACTCTGTATCTTTCTATTTGTAACTAGTCGGCTGAAACTCTGCAAGTTGCGGCTAGTTCTCTATGATTATTATATTCTTATATTTATATATGTTTTATTTTCTTATACCTATACATTGTACCTTATGCGTTAGCTTCGTGTGAACGTTTCACGATTTTCAAATCCTATCTTTGAGCTATATCTTTCATCAGGCTTCTAGAATATATTATTTCCTTCTATATATAAATATGTATAAGCCTTAGGACTGTCGTAACCTCTGATTAACCTTTGCTTTACGGCTAGAGGTAAGGCTTAGGGTAATTAGGGTGTTACAATGAATGGCTCAAAGGATGAAGATGAAGCATGTTAAAGTAGAAGGAACACAATAAACTAAAGAGTTGAGAAGCGAGGAGCGACGTGCACGCATGGCTGACGCGTGGACGTGACTTGGAGCGTCTTTCAGTGACGCATATGCGTGGCTGACCCGTACACGTGACCAGCGTAGAAGTTCAGCGACGCGCACGCGTGGCCGACCCGTACGTGTGACAGAGCGTCATGTGCTGCACTTAACAGAACTCGCTAGGGGCAATTTCTGGGCTGATTTGGACCCAGTTTTAAGCCCAAAAATGCAGACTAGAGGCAGGGATGGAGCTGAGACTGAACACACTTTACTTTTCACTTTAGTTTTTGATTAGTTTTGAATTCTAGAGAGAGAAACACCTACTTTTCTCTAGGATTTTGATGTTTTTAGTTTTGTTTGGATTTGGATCTTGAGAGAGTTACTGATATCTTCAATCGGAGTCATTTTTCTTATAATTTTCTTCTTTAATTTCATTCCCTTAATACTCTTTTCCATTTGGTTATTGAATTTATGTTTTGATATTGTTACTCCTGAATTTCATTAATGCATTGAATTATTTTTATGATTATTTTTATTGCTTGTCTGGTTATTGTTAATCATTGTTAGTGGTAATGTTGATTTAATTACTTCGTTATAATTATCATGTCTTTTATTTACGCCCATCATGTGTTCATGAAATTGGCATTCATGTTAATGGAGTAGATCTTCCAACTTGGCTTGGGGGTTGATTAATTGGGGTCCCTTGAGTTGTGATACTCAAGTATTAATCTGTAATTGGGAATTGCTGGCTAACTCAACTCCCACCAACTCTAGTCCTTCCCCATGAAGTGACTAGGACTTGTGGGCTAGAGTTAGTGATACCCACTTGACTTTCCTTCAATTGCTAGAGGATAACTAAGTGGAAGCAATAAACATTTACTATTATACTTGGAAAAGACAACAAGGATAGAAACTCCAATTCTCTCCCCTGGCTAAGGCCTTTTACTTTGAATACATAACATCTATTGTTAGTTACTCATCGCTTTAATTCCAAGCTATTTACTTTTCTGTTCTCAATTTCAAAAATATTCAAGAAAATCCTGACCAATAATTTGCATCTTGTGTCAACTCTTTGGGAAACGACTCGGGATCCTACTCCCGGTTATTTATTATTAATTGTGACACATTCTAAAATGATAGTGGAAATTTCGTCGGTTAAGACTATACTTGCAACGCTATTTTCATCAGAAATTCTTAACTGGCATTTTTCCGCCCATCAATTTTTGGCGCCGTTGCCGGGGAGTTGCATATGTGTGCTAAGTTATTGGTTGGTGTAAAGATATTTATATTTACATAATTGTATCTTTTATTTGTGTGTTTTTTTGTTTATTAGTAGTAATTATTATTTATTTTTCTTATTATATTTTGTTGCCATGAACTCTATGTTTCTTTCATTGAATGACGCATTCATTACCGGATCCGAGCCTAGCCACATTTGATTCTGAAATTGAGAAAAACCATTTCACATATTAGGCGAGCTCGGCGTCGGTTAGCCTCCGAGGGTGGTGAAGGGGTTTCGCCCAAGTCACCAACCTTACACGAGGTTGAGTCTGAAGCATCATTTGAGGAAGAAACTAACTCCTCTCCTACTAAGTCCATTGACGTTTCTTCTGTTGATTTAGGTGCAGATACTATGGCCGCTCCTAGAAGGATCACTCTCAAGGAAGCGGGAGCTCCAGATTTTACACTTCAACCATTTCAAGCGCGTCATCCGAATTTGACTGTTGATTTTGAACTGAAGACAGCATTGATCAATCTACTTCCTAAATTCCATGGTTTACCCACTCAAGAGCCTATCAAGCACCTTAGAGACTTTCAAATAGTTTGTTCAACCACTAGGCGGCATGGTGTGGATGAGGCTGCTTTTTGGTTATATGCCTTCCCATTTTCTCTTAAGGGAAAGGCAAAGGAGTGGTTCTACACTCAACCCGAAGTTGTTGTTACTAATTGGGATTTGCTTAGAAGGGAATTCTTGGACAAGTTCTTTCCATCGGAGGTCATAGATAGATTGAGGAAGGAAATTTCCTGCATCATTCAAGGTGAATCAGAGACTCTCTATTAGTATTGGAACGCTTTAGGAATCTCCTTGACTCGTGCCCCCATCACTTGATTGACCAGTTGGTGTTAATTAGCTATTTCTACCAAGGTGTGAAGCCTCGAGACAAGACCCTCTTGGATGCTGCGAGTAATGGCTCTCTGACAAAGTACAACGGCGACAGATGCGTGGCAACTGATCACCGATTTGGCTGAGTCTACTCAACATGAAAGGCAAAGAAATAATCATCCCAAGGCTATTGCAGAAGTTTCTTCTAGTAGTGAGACCGCCGCTCTCACCAAGACTTTGGAAGAGATGACCAATATACTCAAGCAACTCCAACTTAATCAACAACAACCTCCACCCCCTCCACAACAACAATATCAACAGTTAGTCCCTCAGAGAGTATGTGGAATTTGCGCTTGCTATTCTCACTATACTGATGAATGTCCACAACTCCAAGAGGACAACACCTTAGCGGCTACCAATACTTATTACAACCGTCCGAATCAAGGGTACTATCAACAAGGTGGTAACTATAATCAAGGTGGTAACTACAATCAAGGTTGGCAAGACAATCTCAACCAAGGATGGAGAGACAATTACAACTAAGGAGGTAGAGACAATGGTGAAAATCAAAGGTGGAATAATAAGTTCCAACAAAATCGGTATCAACAAAACCCTCCGTACCAACAACAAAACCAGGGCCAAAGATACCAACCACCTCACCAAAGACAAGCTCAAGCACCTCAAATCAACCAATCACAAGTCCCACAAATTACCTACCCTCATTCCTCTTCCAACTAAGGTGAAACATTTCGTTCTATTCTTCAAGGACAAAAAGAGCTTTAAACTTCACTTAACTCTAGCATCATCGGTCTTACCTCTACCATCCAAGCTCTTCTATCCCGTATGGATCCACCCTCTACCTTCAACACTCAATCTTCAAGCTCTAGTGCACTTCTCTCTCAACCTTTACCTAACCTCAAGGGTGGAATCAATGCCATCACTTTGAGGTCTGGCACTACATTGCAAGAGAGGAGTCCAGAGGAGCCAAGCTCAAGAGAAGACATTCAAGATGAAGAAGTTGTTGAGGTAAAAGATGTTGAAGACGAGGATCAGGTATAAGAAGCGGTTGAAGAAGAAGTTGCTCAACCAAGGAATGGAGTATCTAAGGAAGACAATATTTTGAAAGAAGTCATTCCCATTCCTTTTCCATACCTTGTTAGGAGGACTAAAAAGTAAGTAGAGCTAGATCCCAAGATGGTGGATATCTTCAAAAGATTGAGATAACTATTCTCCTTTTTGATGCTATTCGTCAAGTTACTAAGTATGCTAAGTTTCTAAAGGATTTGTACATGAATAAGGAAAAGATTCATGATTTAGAAACTATTCCTTTGGGTAGCTCGGTGTCTGCTCTGATGGGTGCTATACCGGAGAAATTTGGTGATCCCAGTCCCTGTATGGTTACTTGCACTATAAGTGGTGTACAGTTTGTTGATTGCATGTGTGACTTAGGTTCCTGTGTCAGTATTATGCCATTATCTGTATATGATACTTTGAAGCTTCCACAGTTGAGAAGGTCGGCAGCCCATTTTGTGTTGGCAGATAAAAGCATAATCTCAGTGGTTGGCATTACGGAAGACGTCTTAGTGAGCATTTAGGGTTTGATTTTTTTCTATTGATTTCTACATTCTTGAGATGCCCCCTAATGACTCAAGAAGGCCATCATCTATCTTGCTTGGGAGGCCGTTCTTGAAGACCTCTCGATTTAAATTGGATGCCTTCTTGGGTACCTACTCCTTTGAGATTGATGGAAGAGCAGTGAGAAATCTTGAGAGGCAGATGGGACAAATGGCTAGACAAATCACAGAGATGGTGAGAAGCAAGCAAATGCCTTTCCTAGTGACACTGAAAACAACCCCAGAGACACAGGAAAAGCCATAAAATGGGAGGAGTGTAAAGTAATCACTTTGAGAAGTGGAGAAAAAAGCCATCACTCAGGAAGAGCACAACAAAGAAGGCTTAAAAGAAGAAGTGAAGGAGCAAAAGCAGGAGCAAGAAACTTCTACACAGAGTGATAAGTCAACTAAGAGGGAGGCAGTGAAAGCATACCAACCAATGTTATCATATCCTCAAAGGTTCAAGGGAGAAAACAAAGAGAAGCAGTACTCCAAATTCCTGGAGACATTTAAGATGCTGCACATCAACATCCCTTTCATAGAAGCACTTCAACAGATGCCATTATATGTTAAGTTCATGAACAGAACAAAGTGATGCATCAACAAATCTAACAACAAATAGAAATAATGGCAAAAAGAATAGATGGACTCCAGCTTGCTGCAGTGAGCACAGCAAGCCAACCTTCAAATGAATGGGGCCAATGTGAAGAAGGTTTTGAGAAATTCAATAACGAGCAGCAACCGGAGCAAGTTCAATACATGCACAACACCTCAAGCTCATCCCAAAATGACTTCTATAGTGATACATACAATTTATCATGGAGGAACCATCCTAACTTGAGGTGGGGAGATAATCAAAATCAATGGCAGAGGAACCCCAATTCTAACACAAACAACCAAAATCACCCATCCAATAACACTAACCAAAACAAAAGCACATAAAACACATATCATCAACCCCACAATAACTCACAAGCCCACCAGAATAACTTCTCCACACCTCCATTCAACTCACAAAACACCCACCTCAGTGCCCCAAATAACTTCCACCAGCAACCATCACATCCCATGCAACCACATTCAAACTCTCAGAGGATCTCTAACTTAGAGATGTTGATGGATAAACTCATCAAAACTCAAGAGATGGCAAGACAAGATTAGGAAGCAGCAAGGAAAGATCAAGCCCTGACACTCAAAAATCAAGAGGCCTCAATGAGAAATTTTGAGAGGCAGATGGGACAAATGGCTAGACAAATCACAGAGATGGTGAGAAGCAAGCAAATGCCTTTCCTAGTGACACTGAAAACAACCCCAGAGACACAGGAAAAGCCATAAAATGGGAGGAGTGTAAAGTAATCACTTTGAGAAGTGGAGAAAAAAGCCATCACTCAGGAAGAGCACAACAAAGAAGGCTTAAAAGAAGAAGTGAAGGAGCAAAAGCAGGAGCAAGAAACTTCTACACAGAGTGATAAGTCAACTAAGAGGGAGGCAGTGAAAGCATACCAACCAATGTTATCATATCCTCAAAGGTTCAAGGGAGAAAACAAAGAGAAGCAGTACTCCAAATTCCTGGAGACATTTAAGATGCTGCACATCAACATCCCTTTCATAGAAGCACTTCAACAGATGCCATTATATGTTAAGTTCATGAAGGAATTATTGACAAAAAAAAGATCCTTGAAAGAAGGACAAATGGTTGTGATGACCAGGAAGTGTAGTGCCATCATCCAGAGAGAATTGCCAAGGAAGAGGAAGGACCCATGGAGCTTTCATATCCCTGCACTATAGGCACCATGATAATTGAGAAAGCATTTTGTGACCTTGGTGCAAGCATAAATCTGATGCCTCTATCCTTGATGAAGAAGCTTCAAATTCATGAATTGAAACCTACACAGATAGCCCTCCAAATGGCAGACAAATCCATCAAGCAAGCACTTAGGGTTTTGGAGAATGTATTGGTAAAGGTGGGAAAATTTTTCCTCCCAGCTGACTTCGTCATTCTAGACATGGAGGAAGATTATAACACTCCCATTCATTCTAGGGAGACCCTTTTTAGCTATGGACAGAGCATTAATAGATGTTGAGAAAGGAGAATTGATGCTAAGAGTGCACAAAGAGCATATAGTTTTCCATGTCTTCAAGAGTTTGCAAGATCCCACTCAAGAAGAAGAGTGTATGAGGATTAATTTGATAGATCCAAACTTAAAAGTGGCACCTGATGAGTCACTCCCGATGTACTTAAGCTCATGCTGGAAAGGAAGGGAAGAGGTAGAAGTGTCGCAACAAGCTCAAGGAATCAAGAAGGAACTACAACCAAAGCCTCCATATGAAATCCTCAGCAAGAACCTTCCAAAAATTGAGACCCCAAAACATGAACTACCTCCTGGAAAAGAAAAAAATCCCAAGAAGAAAGTGCCAAGAGGGTGGAGAAACAAAAAAAAATTCCCACTGAAGGCTTCATACCAGGGGATAAAGTGATGCTAACTTACCAACCAATGGACACATCTCCACATTTTTTTGGATACTACACAGTGAATAAAATCCTCTCAATTTAACATGTGGAAATCATCAAGAAGGATACTGGAAGAAAGCTCACGGTGAGATCGGAAGGGCTAAGGCACTATGAGCATCATCCTCCCTAAACAAGAATTTGAATGAATTTCCTCATCATACACTAATGTGTCAAGGACTAAATGATTTTTGGTAAATTCTATGCAATTAACTCAAGAAAATGTTGAATGAATGAATTATTAGAATTGGTTGCATAAGTGGACAGAGCTTTGATGCAATTTTGTTTTATGATCATGACAGGGGAAGAGCGCCTTTGGCACTCCGTTCTCCTCAAAAGGTGCTATGCAACCTCAGAAAGCGCCTTTGGCGCTCCATTCTCCTCAAAAGTGTCCCTCACATCAAAAGAGCACCTTTGGTGCTACGTTCCCTTCAAGAGTGCTATGAGTCTCCAAGAAGAGTGCCTTTGGCGCGACATTTTTACCAAGAGCGCCTGCGATAGAAGAGGGAAAGTTTAGCTGGCGACGTGTACGCGTAGGTGACGCGTATGCGTGAGGGTGATGTTTTCAGCTCGTGACGCGTACGCGTGGGTGACGCGTACGCATGAAAGTGATTTTTCTGAAGGCCACGCGCATGCGTGGACGAAGCATACACGTAGAAGAGCGCCTTTGACACTAACGCTACGCCTTTGACACCAACGCTGAGGGTCACGCGTACACGTGGGTGACGCGTACGCGTGACAAGTGCCAAAAACGTCGATGACGCGCACGTGTGGGTGACGCGTACGCGTGAGGGTACGAGTGCTACGTTTTTCCCAAAAATGCTACGCCAGCCTGGGAGCAGAATATTCTATAGAATGCTGTACCAACTGAAGGTGTACAAGGGCCACTTGAAGAAATTTGCAAGTACACCTGAGAAGCCAGTAAACTTGTATAAATAGGTGGCACCTTAGATCATTTGGGGGCTTGGACATTTTTAGACTTTTTAGGACTTTTGGCATTTTTACTTTTTGGCTCAGACTTTACATTGCTTTCAGTTTCATCTTTGCTTGTAGCTTTCTTTTTCTTTTACTTCTATACTTAGTTTAATTTCCAGTTTTGAATTTCTGTTTGTACTTTGAGCTATGAGTCACTAAACCCCATTTTCACTAGGGGTAGGAGCTATGTTATTGGTTTTAATGAATTAATACTTCTTTTTTCCTTCTCAATTCAAGTAGATTATCTAAGAGGAAACTCTTGTGCTTCATAGATTCAATTACTATCGAGAGAGAGATTGAATCTACTTGAATTGTGTGATAAACTTGAGAAAGGAGTCATAGAATTCAGTTTGGGGTTTATCCTCTCATGATTCTCTTGGTTGATATATTCTTGGTTTGGTATGTGAGATGTAACCACCTTGAATTAAAATTCTGAGAATCATGTGGCATTTGGGATTAGCAATTGCTCTTCACCTCTTCTCATGAGCAATTAAATCAAGAGATTGGCAATTATTTGTGACAAGAGAAATTGAATTACCAAGAGATTGGGATCTAATTATTCACAATCCGCCATAGATCTATCCACATGATTGAGAAGGGATTGATCACCATTAATTCATGAGAAATCAACATCTCTAATCCCTAGTGATCTCACCCATCACAAATCTTCATTTCAAGTCCTTTGAGTTTCTAATCACCCACTACCCAATTTCCTTTTTACATTCCTGCAATTTATAATTCCTACCATTTATATTTCAGCTCTTACTTACTTGCAATTTACACTTTAGCTATTTACATTTCAGTTCTTACTTTCTTGCACTTTAAGTTTCAGCTATTACATTCCCAGTCATTTAATTCATGTTATTTTACTTTCAGTCATTTTAATTCTTTGTCATTTATAATTCTGTATTTACCTTCATGTTGAATATATCAAGAAATCACAAATTGTTTGCCTAACTAGAACACCATTTAACTTAAATTGCTTAATCCGCTAGTCTCCGTGGGATCGACCTCACTCTTGTGAGTATTACTACTTGATACGACCCGGTATACTTGCCGGTAATCATGTGAAATTAAATTTTTCTGTATCAAGTTTTTGGCGCCGTTGCCGGGAATTGGTAAAGATTAACAATGATTAAGTTAGTGGTAGTCTAGATTAGGCATTTTTCTTTCATTTGGTTTATGCACTCTAACTGTTTGACACTTTGTGTCATCTAACCCTCTAATAACACTCTATCATCAGAGTGTCCATTTTTCACTTGGTTTGTTTGTGATTGTACATGCTAGGAGGAAGGAGAGGAGCTTCTACTTCCGTTGATTCTGAGCCTGAAAGAACCTTCCTGAGACTTAGAAGAGAAGCAAGGGAGAAGGGGGTAATTGGCGAAGAAGACTCAGAAGAAGAAAATCAAGTTATGGAGGATAACATGCATAACCCACCTGAGGAGGTTGCTAATAACCATAGACAACCTGCTAGGAGGGTGTTGGCTTCATATACCATTCCTAACCCTAGGAACTGTAGAAGCAGCATACTCACTCCAAAAGTCCATGCTAATAACTTTGAGTTGAAGTCTCAACTCATCACTTTGGTGCAGAACAATTGCTCTTATGGAGGGGGTCCTCTTGAAGACCCTAATCAATACTTGTCTGTCTTCCTGAGGATATGCGAAACAGTTAAGACAAATGGTGTCCATCCAGACATGTACAAGCTGCTGCTGTTCCCATTTTCTCTTAGGGATAAGGCATTTCAATGGTTGGAGACCTTTCCCAAGGAGAGCATCAATAACTGGGATGATTGGGTGAGCAAATTCCTAGCTAGGTTTTACCCACCTCAGAGAATCATCAAGTTGAAAACAGAGGTACAAAATTTCACACAAATGGATGGAGAGTCACTCTATGAGGCATGGGAAAGATACAAAGCTTTGATAAGGAAGTGCCCACCTGACATTTTCAGTGAGTGGATAAGACTCCAGAACTTCTATGAGAGCCTAACTCTAGAAGCACAACAGGCATTACACTACTCTGCAGGAGGCTCACTCCAGTTGATGAAAATGGCCAAAGAAGCTCAAGATCTCATACACATTGTTGCCAATAATCAATACTTTTATGCTTCTCAAAGGCAACGCAACCCAATTCCAAAGAAGGGTGTATTAGAACTTGAGGGTGTAGATACTATATTAGCACAGAACAAAGTGATGCATCAACAAATCTAACAACAAATAGAAATAATGGCAAAAAGAATAGATGGACTCCAGCTTGCTGCAGTGAGCACAGCAAGCCAACCTTCAAATGAATGGGGCCAATGTGAAGAAGGTTTTGAGAAATTCAATAACGAGCAGCAACCGGAGCAAGTTCAATACATGCACAACACCTCAAGCTCATCCCAAAATGACTTCTATAGTGATACATACAATTTATCATGGAGGAACCATCCTAACTTGAGGTGGGGAGATAATCAAAATCAATGGCAGAGGAACCCCAATTCTAACACAAACAACCAAAATCACCCATCCAATAACACTAACCAAAACAAAAGCACATAAAACACATATCATCAACCCCACAATAACTCACAAGCCCACCAGAATAACTTCTCCACACCTCCATTCAACTCACAAAACACCCACCTCAGTGCCCCAAATAACTTCCACCAGCAACCATCACATCCCATGCAACCACATTCAAACTCTCAGAGGATCTCTAACTTAGAGATGTTGATGGATAAACTCATCAAAACTCAAGAGATGGCAAGACAAGATTAGGAAGCAGCAAGGAAAGATCAAGCCCTGACACTCAAAAATCAAGAGGCCTCAATGAGAAATTTTGAGAGGCAGATGGGACAAATGGCTAGACAAATCACAGAGATGGGTGAGAAGCGAGCAAATGCCTTCCCTAGTGACACTGAAAATAATCCCAGGGACATAGAAAAAGCCATAAAATGGGAGGAGTATAAAGCAATCACTTTGATAAGTGGAAAAAAAGTGGAGAAAAAAGCCATCACTCAGGAAGAGCACAACAAAGAAGGCTTAAAAGAAGAAGTGAAGGAGCAAAAACAGGAGCAAGAAACTTCTACACAGAGTGATAAGTCAACTAAGAGGGAGGCAGTGAAAGCATACCAACCAATGTTATCATATCCTCAAAGGTTCAAGGGAGAAAACAAAGAGAAGCAGTACTCCAAATTCCTGGAGACATTTAAGATGCTGCACATCAACATCCCTTTCATAGAAGCACTTCAATAGATGCCATTATATGTTAAGTTCATGAAGGAATTATTGACAAAAAAAAGATCCTTGAAAGAAGGACAAATGGTTGTGATGACCAGGAAGTGTAGTGCCATCATCCAGAGAGAATTGCCAAGGAAGAGAAAAGCAAGCGTGATAGAATGGAAAACAGTAGTAATTGCATTAATTCATGAAGAACAGCAGAGCTCCTCACCCCCAACAATAGGGTTTAGAGACTCATGCCGTAGAGAATACAATATGAAACGTGTAAAGTGTCAATAGGTACAAGATGAATCACTAAAAGTAGTTTTTATAGTAAACTAGTGACCAAGGGTTACAGAAAATGAGTAAGCTAGGGTGTTTAGTGTAAAAATTCACTTTCGGGGCCCACTTGGTATGTGCTTGGGCTGAGCATTGAAGCTTTCATGTGTAGAGACTTTTCTTGGAGTTAAACGCCAGCTTTTGTGCCAGTTTGGGCGTTTAACTCCAGCTTTTATACCAGTTTTGGCGTTAAACGCCAGAATTCTTAAGCTGACTTGGAACGCCAGTTTGGGCCATCAAATCTTAGGCAAAGTATGAACTATTATATATTGCTGGAAAGCCCACGATATTCACTTTCCAACGCAATTAAGAGCGCGCCAATTGAACTTCTGTAGCTCCAGAAAATCCACTTCGAGTGCAGGGAGGTCAGAATCCAACAACATCTGCAGTCCTTTGTCAGCCTCTGAATCAGATTTTTGCTTAGGTTCCTCAATTTCAGCCAGAAAATATCTGAAATCACAGAAAAATACACAAACTCATAGTAAATTCTAGAAAAGTGAATTTTAAATAAAAACTAATAAAAATATAATAAAAACTAACTAAAATATACTAAAAACATACTAAAAACAGTGCCAAAAAGCGTATAAATTATCCGCTCATGATTCTCTTGGTTGATATATTCTTGGTTTGGTATGTGAGATATAACCACCTTGAATTGAAATTCTGAGAATCATGTGGCATTTGGGATTAGCAATTGATCTTCACCTCTTCTCATGAGCAATTAGATCAATAGATTGGCAATTGTTTGTGACAAGAGAAATTAAATTACCAAGAGATTGGGATCTAATTATTCACAATCCACCATAGATCTATCCACATGATTGAGAAGGGATTGATCACCATTAATTCATGAGAAATCAACATCTCTGATCCCTAGTGATCTCACCCATCACAAATCTTCATTTTAAGTCCTTTGAGTTTCTAATCACCCACTACCCAATTTCCCTTTTACATTCCTACAATTTATAATTCCTGCCATTTATATTTTAGCTCTTACTTACTTGCTATTTACGCTTTAGCTATTTTTTCAGTTCTTACTTTCTTGCACTTTAAGTTTTAGCTATTACATTCCCAGTCATTTAATTTGTGTTATTTTACTTTTAGTCATTTTAATTCTTTGTCAATTATATTTCTGTATTTACCTTCATGTTGAATATATCAAGAAATCACAGATTGTTTGCCTAACTAGAACACCATTTAACTAAAATTGCTTAATCCACTAATCTCCGTGGGATCGACCTCACTCTTGTGAGTATTAGTACTTGATACGACCCGATATACTTGCCGGTAATTACGTGAAATTAAATTTTTCCGTATCAATACACGAGAAGATTGTTAAACCTCATAGAAGGGACTGGAGCTCTAGGCTTGGAGATGCGCTGTGGGCTTATCGGACTGCTTACAAGACACCTATCGGCATGAGTCCGTTCCGCCTAGTCTACAGAAAGGCTTGTCACCTTCCGGTAGAGATAGAACACAAAGCTTACTGTGCTGTGAAGGAATGTAACTCAGGATTGGGAGGAGCCGATATTGAAAGAAAATTACAACTGGAGGAATTAGAGTGCCTTCAGCTAGAAGCGTATGAAAACTTAAGGCTCTACAAAGAAAAGGTGAAGGCGGTACATGACAAGAACATCAAGAGAAGAGAGTTTAGAGTTGGGGATCAAGTCCTTCTCTTCAACTCAAGGTTGAGATAAATGCCGGGTGATGCCAAGGCATCTTAGGCTAGTTTCACTAGCATTTTTCTGTTAGTTTTAGTTGTTTTATGCATTTCTGCTCTTTAATTCATGCAATTTAAGATTCCGCCATTTCAATTTCTTGTCATTTACTTTTCCCGCCAATTTTACATTCCGCAATTCTCATATAAATCTTGATTCCGCTCAACTAGCACACACTTCTAATCCGAATTGCTCATTCAACCAATCCTTGTGGGATTCGACCTCACTCTATTGTGAGTTTTTACTTGACGATAACCGGTGCACTTGCCGGAAGGAATTTTGCCGATCGTGCAATTTCCTAAATCGTAGCATAACTAGTTTATGCGCATCAAGTTTATGGCGCCGTTGCCGGGGATTGGTTTTCGATTGACAATTCTCCAATTGGAAGTTAACTAGATTGAGCATTTTTTTTTTTGTGTTTTGATTAATTCAGTACAAGTTACTTGTTGAATTTTAATTTCCGCACTCTATTACATGCTTTCTTTCTTTATGTCTTTAAATTCAAGCAACTAACTCACTGACTCACTAACTGTTTGAATTAATTCCTCAATTGATCTAACCATACTCTTCCATTAACCAAGAGTATTTCACTTGTTTGTTGCCTGTTCTGTGTTCTTGTATGACAGGTAGGAGAGGAGAGACATCAACTCCTCCATATACCGAACCAGAGAGGACCCTTGGTGTGGAAGAAGCTAAGCAGGAAAGTGAAACTGAGCAAGCCAAGGAACTGCAAAAAGGCATGATGGAAGCAAAAGCACCAAAAGCACCATTTCCTCAGAGGTTAGGAGGAAGTGAAAAGGGGAAAACCTATTCAAGGTTTTTAGAGACATTTAAGTCTCTCCATATCAACATTCCCTTTCTTGAGACTCTCCAGCAGATGCCAACACATATCAAGTATTTAAAGGAATTGCTGAGCAAGAAAAGAGTTTTAAAGGGAGGACAAACTGTAATAATGAACAAAGAATGCAGTGCCCTCATCAAGAAGGATATAATCTCTACGAAAACAGACCCAGGAAGTTTTCATATCCCCTGCATCATAGGAGAAACAAAAATTGACAAAGGACTCTGTGATCTAGGAGCTAGCATAAATGTGATGCCTCTGACTCTTATGAAGAGGCTACAACTGAATGAGGTGAGATCCACTGATGTAATCATACAACTGGCTGACAAAACTCAGAAGCAAGCTGAAGGGGTAGTTGAGAATGTGCTGGTGAAAGTGGGAAACTGATTCCGCTCAACTAGCACACACTTCTAATCCGAATTGCTCATTCAACCAATCCTTGTGGGATTCGACCTCACTCTATTGTGAGTTTTTACTTGACGATAACCGGTGCACTTGTCGGAAGGAATTTTGCCGATCGTGCAATTTCCTAAATCGTAGCATAACTAGTTTATGCGCATCACCGGGCAAAATGAGGTCAAGATAGGATAGACCCTACATGGTGGAGAAGGTGGAACCGTATGGAGTTGTCCACCTAAGTCACCCCTCAAGCCCTAAGGGTGATGAAGTGGTTACTACCAATTCACCAGTCTCTTCTGAAGGCAAATTTGAAGCGCCATCTGAGGAAGAAACAAGCTCCTTTGCTACTGATTCTGTTGATTTACGTGCAGGTAATATGGCGGAGCCCAGAAGGATTACTCTCCAGGAAGCAGGAGCTCCAAACTTTACACTACAACTGTATCAAGCGCGTCACCCAAATCTGACTCCAGATTTTGAACTGAAGACTGCGTTAATCAACCTAATACCCAAGTTTCATGGCTTACCTACTCAAGGGCCTATCAAGCACCTCAGGAATTTTCAGACAGCCTGTTCTACTGTTAGGCGTCATGGTGCAGATGAGACTTCTATTCTGCTAACTGCCTTCCCATTTTCTCTTGAGGGAAAGGCGAGGGAGTGGTACTACACTCAATCTGAAGTAGTTGTTACTAACTGGGATATGCTCAGGAGAGAATTCTTGGAAAAATACTTTCCAGCTGAAGTTACTGATAGACTGAGAAAAGAAATTTCCTGCATTATTCAAGGCGAATCAGAGACTCTTTATGAGTATTGGGAGTGCTTCAGGAATCTTCTGGATGCTTGCCCCCACCACATGATTGATAAGTTGGTATTGATCAGCTACTTCACACAAGGCATGAAGCCTCAGGATAAGACTACATTGGATGGTGCGAGTAATGGTTCTTTGAAAAAGTACAAGACCGCGGATGAAGCGTGGCAACTAATCAGCGACTTAGCTAAGTCCACTCAGAAGGCTAGGCACAGGAATAACCATCCCAAGGCTATTGCAGAGGTTTTCTCTAGCAGTGAGACTACTGCCCTCACACAGACTCTATGTGAAATGACCAACCTACTAAAGCAGATACAGCTGAATCAACAACAACAACCTCAGCCTCCCCCATCACAACATAGTCAACAGTTGGTTCCTCAAAGAGTATGTAGAATATGTGCTGATTATACTCATTACACTGATGAGTGTCCGCAGCTCCAAGAAGAAGACAACACCTTGGCAGCTACTCATAACTTCTATGACCGCCCGAATCAAGGATACTATCAACAAGGCGGCAATTATAACCAAGGTGGGAACCATAACCAAGGTTGGCAAGACAACTCCAACCAGGGGTGGAGGGATAACTCTAATCAAGGATGGAGGGACAACTATAACAGAAGAGGCAGAGATAACCAGAGAAATCAGAGGTGGAATAGTAATAACAATAAGCAAAACCAGTATCAGCAGAATCCTCCCTATCAACAGCAAAACCAAAACCAGCCTTACCGGGCACCTCACCAAAGACAAGCCCAGGGATCTCAAAACAACCAACAGCAGGACCCTCAAGTCACTTACCCATCTTCCTCTCCCAATGACGAGTTGCTTCACTCTCTTGCACAAGGACAAAAGACCATGGAAAGCACACTTACCAGTCTGACCTCTGCTATACAGGCTCTCATCTCCCAGATGGGATCGTCGAGTACTTCCAACACTCAACCTGCAAGCTCCAGTACACTTCCGTCTCATCCTTTACCCAACCCCAAAGGAGGAATCAACGCCATTACTTTGTGGTCTGGGACTACACTACCAGAGAGGAGTCATGCAGAACCAAGCTTAAAAGAAGACACTCCAGTTGAAAGTACTGTGGAGGTAGAGGATGCTGAAGAAGAAGAAGATGTAGTACAAGACTTGGTTGAAGAAGAAGCAGCTCAACCAAGGAATGGAGCACCAAGGGACGCAGAAGCTGCAAGTGGCGCCATTCCTATTGATGCACGAAAACTTGTCTCTTAACAAATCTCCCTCGGCAAGTATACCGAATTGTCGTCAAGTAAAAAATCACAATAGAGTGAGGTCGAATCCCACAGGGATTGATTGGTCAAGCAACTTTAATTGGAGGAATGTTCTAGTTAAGCTAAGCAGAATTTAGTTTGAGAGTTGTAGGAAATTAAATGGCTGGAAAGTAAATAGCAGAAAATGTAAATGCTGGAAATAAAGAGCTGAAAATAGATGACGGAAAATAAATTGTAGAATCTTAAATGGGAATGGGGAAGATGATCATAAAAGTAATTGGCA
The DNA here is from genome assembly GCF_000816755.2 of Arachis ipaensis. Classification (NCBI taxonomy): domain Eukaryota; kingdom Viridiplantae; phylum Streptophyta; class Magnoliopsida; order Fabales; family Fabaceae; genus Arachis; species Arachis ipaensis. The sequence goes on from NC_029793.2 coordinate 120,148,280, forward strand.
GAAATTAAAGAGAATGGGTAAGATCATAAATGGGGAGTTCATTGGGCTTAGGAGATGTTGCATCCTTCGGATCAAGTTTATTTTCATCTCTTCCTCAATCAATGCATTCATTGATCTCCTTGGCAATCTTAAGTGATTTAATTCCAATTCCTTGGTAATTCAATCTCTCAAATATTGATCAATAGCCAATTCCTTGGTCTAATTGCTCATGAGAAGAGATGAGGTATGGTCACTGATTATACCACATGTATTTCCAAATCAAAATGTTGGTAGGATTATATGTCACTATATCCATCCAAACCCCAATTTGGTCCAACATGAGAAAGCATTTCTAGCATGATCTCTTCATTCCTCTTCCAAGGTTCCGAAGAGATCCAAGTATGAATAGCTTCTTTTCCAAGATAACTACTCAATTGGATGAAGATTGAAAGCTTTCTAGTAAAATCAAGAGAAAAGAAAGAAGAAGAATAATGGAAACTATTATTGATCCATCAAATTACAACAGAGCTCCCTAACCCAATGAAAGGGGTTTAGTTGTTCATAGCTCTGGGAATGGAAAACAAAGATGGAGAATACATTCTGAAAAGTTAAACTAGAAGTTGCAGAGAAAGTAAAATACAGAGAGTAATTCTAATCATCCAAAAAGCTCTTTTCTAGTTCAAAGTCCTCCCTATTTATACTATTCTTCTGATCTTCTAGTTGCTTCTTCAAGTCTTGGATATGAGCCTTTGGATCTTGAGTTGAAGTAGTTATCTTCTTCAGTGGGCTCAGCTTTACTTGCAGAAAAAGTCTTCAGTGGGTATGGACTTTAGCTTGGGGCGTTAGTGGCGTTAATGTTAAGTGAAACTGTGGGGTCGAGAACGTTAGTGACAATCACCTTTTTCACTAACGCTCCTAACCCAAAAATAGTCCACATTAACTTCAACGTTAGTGGCACTAACGTGACCACTAATGTTGCTTCTTGGCCCTTCACAAATGTTACTGGGGTTTACCTTTTCCAATAACGTTGAGAGTACCCCTTTCTCCCTACGTTAGAGTTCACGTTAGTATAGTTAACGTGGCCTTTAACGTAGGCTTGCTAAATCTTCGAGAGCGTTAGTGACATTTACCTTTGTCACTAATGCTTCAAAACGCCCCTACTTCCCACGTTAGAGTTCACGTTAACTAGGTTAACGTGACTTCTAACGTGGTGTTGATAGCCATCTCCAACGTTAGTGACAAAGGTGAGTGTCACTAACGTTGGCTCATCATCCCTCTTCTCCACGTTAACTTCCACGTTAATGTAATTAACGTGGCAACTAACGTGGCTCATAGTGGCTTAATCCAACGTTAGTGACAAAGGTGAGTGTCACTAACGTTGGCTCATCATTCCTTTCCTCCACGTTAGCTTCCACGTTAATGTAATTAACGTGGCAACTAACGTGGGCTATGATGGCTCACGAAGGCATTAATGGCGATCACTTTTCTCATTAATGTTGCAAGCTAGCCTCCATTCCACGTTAGTGGTCACGTTAGCTAGACTAACGTGGCTACTAACGTGGTTCTTCCTTGCTTCCTTTGTCCTGAAATCAAGCAATAAAATGCATCAAAGCTCTAATCCAAGTTATGAGACATGCATCATTCAATTTTGTTATTTAATTCATGCATAATTCTCATGAAATCATGTAAAATTCACAATGTTTGCTTGAATTAAGATGTAAGTGATTATTTACCCAAAACTTGCCTATTTCCTAAGAAAGTGCATGAAACTACCCTAAAAGCATAAGGAAAAGGTCAATGAAACTGGCCAAAATGCCCTGGCATCACAACACCAAACTTAAAGCTTGCTTGTCCCTAAGCAAGTACTGGAACAAGAGAATGATGAATGAAATGACAAGATGAATGAATCATTCTTGTGGAAGTCATGTCCTTGGTTTTATGGGGTTTCATGCATAGCAACTTAGGTTCATTCCTTTTCTGGCTTTCAGACCTTTATCATGCCTTGGAATACTCACTTGATGGCACCCTTTGAGACTGTTATTTATTGATCCCTTTGTCTTTCCAAGGTTTATTGCATCCTTAGGCTAAGTGTTCTGTGAGAGGGCGACTCTTTAAGATAAGTTTTCAGCCAACACTCTTGAACCAGTTGGTTCAAGGTGCTAAGTGTTGAAACACCCTGGTGCACGAAATTGTGATCTCCAGGCTCGAACAAATCCTGGTAATGGCTCCAAAGCTTGGTGCTCTGATCTTAATTCATAATTGTCACAACTTCGATACAACTAACCAGCAAGTGCACTGGGTCGTCCAAGTAATACCTTACGTGAGTAAGGGTCGAATCCCACGGAGATTGTTGGTATGAAGCAAGCTATGGTCACCTTGTAAATCTCAGTCAGGCGGATATAAAATAATTATGGAGTTTTCGAATAATAAATAATAGAATAGGGATAGAGGTACTTATGTAAATCATTTGTAGGAATTTCAGATAAGCGAATGGAGATGCTGTTCGTTCCTCTGAACCTCTGCTTTCCTGCTATCTTCAAGAATTCAACAGCATCTGCAGTCCTTTTTCAGCCTCTGAATTAGATTTTTGCTCAGGTCCCTCAATTTCAGCCAGAAAATACCTGAAATCACAGAAAAACACACAAACTCATAGTAAAGTACAGAAATGTGAATTTAACACAAAATCTATTAAAAACATCCCTAAAAGTAACTAGATCCTACTAAAAACATACTAAAAACAATGTCAAAAAGCGTATAAATTATCCGCTCATCACACCCCTAAGGACTTACTCCCTCAAGTCTCTCTCCCCCATACATGCACACCACAGGCACATGGTTTGTTATTTTCTTTCCTTGAGGTATTGGTGTCCAACACCTCTTTGGGTTACTAAATGTTCTGTAGCAAGGTTGCTCTTGATAGTGGATTTTCAGTTGATAATCCCGGGTTAGTTAACCCAAGTTACCAAGTGATGAAGCACTCCTAAGAACTTATTCATCCAAGCAGATCCTTGGTACAAGAGCACCACAGACACATCCCTCAAGGTTCAAGCCCTTGGTGCCTAGCCTTATTCTTTATTACCTTTCTTTCTTTTTCAACTCTTAGTGTTCTTTTCCTTTTTCTTACTGGGATCTTATTATTTAGCTAGTCTCATGGGGTGTGTTTCAAGCATATGATTCAGGATAGATAGTTGCCTTCCCACCTTGTTGGTGAACTAACTTAGCTAAGTGATTACTACACCACGAATTTAAGGACTTACTCCACAAATTGAACTCCACTCTGGTCTTTCATAACATCTCTTTTTATTTAGCTTAAAAGGACAAACATACAATAAGCAAGATGCAGATGAAGATAGATAACTTGAACTAGCACACATATGAAAAAGGCAAGAAAAATACTAAAGACAGCATTAAAAATCCTAAACTACCATGGAAGCATGTTCTATTTCATACATGATTTTTCTTATTTAATACTTGAAAAAGATGGGTCAATGAGGTAACTCCACCACCTTTTACTCATGGGATTGCTCATGCTCTCCTTCTTGTTTGTCCTCTTTGTGTCCACTTGTGCTTCCTTGCATTCGTGCCAGTCTAGCTTTTTTCCAATCCTCAAGTGCCTTCCTTACTGATTTGTGACTCTTTTCTACCCTTTCTCTTTCTTCTTACGCTAATTCATCCTTCAGTTCTTCATAGCTTGTGATTCCCGGATGCAGTATAGGCAGTTGTCTGACTAAGTATCCGAGTCTGGCCTGAGTGTTCACATGATGTCCAGTCTGGTTCATGTAAACTCCTTCTGAAAATGCGGTGTATTCGTCGAAGAGTTCTGCCTGTTCTAACTGTTTCCGATGCATTTCATGTATGTGTGCACCTTGATGTGCTTGGATGTTGATTAGCTTTTGGATGGCCTCTTGTTGTTGATCCTGCCTTTGTTCCAACCTGTGGAAGGATTTACCCCATTGTTTTCCTTGTTCCAGTTGCTGCTCCATCATCTGCTTTTGCCACTCCCCCTTGGAGACACGTGTATAGTCCTCTCTTTTTGTTGTGGCTGAATCCTCCTTCAATTCCCATCAATTCTCCTACAAAATAAAAGAAATATGATTAATAAAATTGTGGAAAGTGGCGGCAAAATTTAAAAAAAAAGAAGAGAAAGAGTAACTACTTTTTAAAAATTTTTGTTTCTAGTTACTAATTGCTATTCATGAGTGCAAACCAACTAACTAACTAAATGTCCATGTATGCAACATTGGTGACACCAAACTTAGTTTGTGGCACTGTGGTGTAAGAAGATTTGTTCAAAGTGCTAAGAGTGACATGCTATGAGTTGCATTCATGTTCTCTTAGTGTGCCTTGAACACCAAACTTGTTCTTCCCTATATGTTGCATTCAAGGATATGTCAAAGTTAATTTGAATTTCATGAACCTTGCTTTATTAACTACTTTAAAAGCATGTAAAACATGGGTTGCCTCCCATGAAGCGCTTCTTTAGCGTCATTAGCTTGACGTTCTGCCTTTTGTCAGGGTGGCTGGTAGTGCTTCAGATCTTCTCCTCTTGCAGTAAACCTATATCCATTGGCTTCATCAAGGATCTCTACATGTTCTAGGGAGAGAACTTTATTGATGGTGAAAACCTTGGGTAGCTGAGATGGGATGGTGGGGAGATGAGGTGGGATATTTGGGAAGTAAGCTAAGATCACTTTATCCCTTGGAGAGAAATCTTCTGTAGGGATCTTCTTGTTCCTCCATCTCCTTGGTGCCTTCTTCTTTGTTTCTTTTGCTGTTATCCTGCTCTTTGTGGTCTCTTCTCCTAAAGAGATTTTGTTGCTGGTCTCATATAATTCTGGTGGTTTTGGCTCCACTTGAGTTTCCTTTAGCTGTGACACCTTCTGGCTGTTTTGCTTATCAACCAAGGGGATTCCCAGGTGTACATTTTGTGCTTCAGTGCTTGTTTCTTTCACCAGTGCTTTGTTGTGATTTTCCCTTGGTTCCTTATTTTCCTGGTCTGCTTCTTGTGAGGGTTTGAAGACGTTGAATGCGAGTTGTTCATCATGTATCCTCAGTATTAGCTCTCCTCGCTCCACATCTATGAGTGCTCTGGCTGTAGCTAGGAACGGTCTTCCCAATATGATTGGGTGGATGGGACTTTCTTCCATTTTCAATATGACAAAATCTGTGGGGAGAAAATAGTTTCCCACTTTTACCAACACATTTTCAACCACTCCCACTACTTGTTTTTGAGTTTTGTCAACCATCTTGATGACTACATCTGTGGGAATTAGCTCATTGATCTGCAGCTTCTTCATTAGAGATAAAGGCATTAAGTTGATGCTTGCTCCTAGGTCACAGAGTCCCTTATCAATAAGTGTTTCTCCTATGGCACATGGGATGTGAAAACTCCCTGGGTCCTTCCTTTTTGTGGGCAACTCTGTTTGAATGAGAGCACTGCACTCCTTATTCATCACTATTATTTGTCCTCCCTTGAGTGAGCTTTTCCTGGTTAGCAGCTCCTTCATAACTCTTCCCATCTGACCTTCTTTGCTTCACCTCTCAGATTTTTCTCTGTGTCACTTGGGAAGCTATCAGTAGGTTTGGGGATCTTCTCAGAAAGGTATCCCACTTGAAACTCCAGCCTCTTAATGGTGTCTCCCTGATTCTTGATATTGGCTCGCACCTCCTCCTTGAACACCTTGTTATCTTGGATTTCCTTACATATGCCTTCAAGTAGAGTCTCAATCCTTGATAGTCTTTCTTCCAATGATGGAGAGTTGAGATTGGAAGGATGAGAAGGGCCATTTTGACTTTGGTATGGATGTTGAAAGGTATTGTTAGGTGGGTGTTGATATGACCTCTGTGTGGAGTGTTGGTGAGCTGCATTGTTGTTGGGGTTGTGGCGTCTCTTATCTTGGCCTTGATCCTGTTGGTTTCCCCACCCAAAGTTTGGGTGGTTCCTCCAACCGGGATTATATATTTTGGAGTATAGGTCATGGTGCTGCCTAGGTGAATTTCCAATATAGTTGACTTGTTCCTGATCACCCTCTGCTTCTTCATTCACTCCTTCTTGAGCTGCTGCTGGGGTGGTGATTGCTGCCACTTGATTCCTCTCCATCTTTTTGGTAAGATCAGCCAACTGCTTGGTAATAAGCTTGTTCTGAGCTAGCAGTGCATCCACATTATTCAGCTCCATCACTCCTCTAGTGTTACCTCTTTCAGAAGCATAGAAGTAGTCATTCTCTGCTACAGTTTCAATGACATCTATGGCTTCTTCAATGGTCTTCTTCTTATTCAGAGATCCCCCGGATGAGTGGTCTACTACCTTCTTTGATTCATACGAAAGACCTTCATAGAAAATGTGCAACTGCACCCATTCATTGAACATATCTGGCGGGCATCTTCTTGTCAGGTCCTTAAACTTCTCCCATGCTTCATATAGAGTCTCACCATCTTGCTGCCTGAAGGTTTGTACCTCAGCTCTCAACCTGTTGATTCGTTGAGGAGGATAGAATCTTGCCAAGAATTTGTTTACCACATCCTCCCAGGTTGCTAAACTCTCCTTTGGAAAGGATTCCAGCCATTTAGATGCTTTGTCATTGAGTGAGAAGGGAAACAGAAATAGTTAAGAACCCAGAACTCCTCTCTCTTGTCCAGCCTGATGCGCTGGACCTTCTCTGCCATGGTTGTGAGCCTCTTCTTCATGATGGTTCTCCATATTCTCATCCATGTCTGGTTCAAAGTACTCCTCCTCTTCCTCAGCACCAACTACTCTCTTCCCTCTTGCTTCCCTCCTTAATCTAAAGAAGGTCCTCTCAGGTTCAGAATCAAAGGAAGTTGAAGCCCTGCTTCTTCTACCTGTCATACACCCAATAAGGCACAAGCAAGAAAGATAGATGTAGACAATATTTTCTGCAGAAATGCTGTTTGTGTGAGTGATACAATATATCAAACAGTTAGTAGGTCAGTGAACCAAATATTAAAACAAAATGCAGGTAACACCACTAATGGGTGAAAGGTAAAGGGAAAGAAATAACTAAATCTGAAAGTAAATTACTCAGATAAAACTAAATCAAACAAAAGGAAAATGCTCAATCTAGTTATCCACCAATTTAATCATTGTTGATACAAAATCAATCCCCGGCAATGGTGCCATAAACTTGATGCATGAAAACTTGTCTCTTAACAAATCTCCCTCGGCAAGTATACCAAATTGTCGTCAAGTAAAAACTCACAATAGAGTGAGGTCGAATCCCATAGGGATTGATTGGTCAAGCAACTTTAATTGGAGGAATGTTCTAGTTAAGCTAAGCAGAATTTAGTTTGAGAGTTGCAGCAAATTAAATGGCGGGAAAGTATATAGCAGAAAATGTAAATGCTGGAAATAAAGAGCTGAAAATAGATGACGGAAAATAAATTGTAGAATCTTAAATGGGAATGGGGAAGATGATCATAAAAGTAATCGGCAGAAATTAAAGAGAATGGGTAAGATCAGAAATGGGGAGTTCATTGGGCTTAGGAGATGTTGCATCCTCTGGATCAAGTTCATTTTCATCTCTTCCTCAATCAATGCATTCATTGATCTCCTTGGCAATCTTAAGTGATTGAATTCCAATTCCTTGGTAATTCAATCTCTCAAATCTTGATCAATAGCCAATTTCTTGGTCCAATTTCTCATGAGAAGAGATGAGGTGTGGTCACTGATTATACCACATTTTATTCCAAATCAAAATGTTGGTAGAATTATATGTCACTATATCCATCCAAACCCTAATTTGGTCCAACATGAGAAAGTATTTCTAGCATGATCTCTTCATTCTTCTTCCAAGGTTCCGAAGAGATCCAAGTATGAATAGCTTCTTTTCCAAGATAACTACTCAATTGGATGAAGATTGAAAGCTTTCTAATAAAATCAAGAGAAAAGAAAGAAGAAGAAGAATGGAAACTATTATTGATCCATCAAATTACAACAGAGCTCCCTAACCCAATGAAAGGGGTTTAGTTGTTCATAGCTCTGGGAATGGAAAACAAAGATGGAGAATACATTCTGAAAAGTTAAACTAGAAGTTACAGAGAAAGTAAAATACAGAAAGTAATTCTAATCATCCAAAAAGCTCTTTTCTAGTTCAAAGTTCTCCCTATTTATACTATTCTTCTGATCTTCTAGTTGCTTCTTCAAGTCTTGGATATGGGCCTTTGGATCTTGAGTTGAAGTAGTTATCTTATTCAGTGGGCTCAGCTTTACTTGCAGAAAAAGTGTGCAGTGGGTATGGACTTTAGCTTGGGGCGTTAGTGGCGTTAATGTTAAGTGAAACTGTGGGGTCGAGAACATTAGTGACAATCACCTTTTTCACTAACGCTCCTAACCCAAAAATGGTCCACGTTAACTTCAACGTTAGTGGCACTAACGTGACCACTAACGTTGCTTCTTAGCCCTTCGCAAACTTTACTGGGGTTTACCTTTTCCAATAACGTTGAGAGTACCCCTTTCTCCCTACGCTAGAGTTCACGTTAGTATAGTTAACGTGGCCTTTAACGTAGGCTTGCCAAATCTTCGAGAGTGTTAGTGACACTTACCTTTGTCACTAACGCTTCAAAACGCCCCTACTTCCCACGTTCGAGTTTACGTTAACTAGGTTAACGTGACTTCTAACGTGGTATTCATAGTCATCTCCAACGTTAGTGACAAAGGTGAGTGTCACTAACGTTGGTGATTCCTTGCTCTCTCCACGTTAGAGTCCACGTTAACTAGGTTAACGTGACTCTTAACGTGGCAAATATGAGCTTATTCCAACGTTAGTGACAAAGGTGAGTGTCACTAACGTTGGCATTATCTTCCTCATCCACGTTAGAGTTCACGTTAACTGAGTTAACGTGACTCTTAACGTGGCCAGCTGCCACTTTGGAACATTAGTGGCACTTACTTTTACCACTAACGTTGGAGTTCTACTTCTCTTCCACGTTAGCTTCCACGTTAACATAGTTAACGTGGCAACTAACGTGGGCTATGATGGCTCACGAAGGCGTTAATGGCGATCACTTTTCTCATTAACGTTGCAAGCTAGCCTCCATTCCACGTTAGTAGTCACGTTAGCTAGACTAACGTGGCTACTAACGTGGTTTTTCCTTGCTTCCTTTGTCCTGAAATCAAGTAATAAAGTGCATCAAAGCTCTAATCCAAGTTATGAGACATGCATCATTCAATTTTGTCATTTAATTCATGCATAATTCTCATGAAATCATGTAAAATTCACAATGTTTGCTTGAATCAAGATGTAAGTGATTATTTACCCAAAACTTGCCTATTTCCTAAGAAAGTGTATGAAACTACCCTAAAACCATAAAGAAAAGGTCAGTGAAACTGGCCAAAATGCCCTGGCATCACCTATTCCATTTCCACACCTTGCTAGGAAGCCCAGAAAGCAGATGGAACTAGACCCTAAAATGGTAGAAATATTTAAAAAGGCTGAGGTAACCATTCCACTTTTTGATGTTATTCAGCAGGTACCTAAATATGCTAAGTTTCTAAAAGATTTGTGCATGCATAAAGATAAATTACAGGATTTAGAAACTATTCCTCTAGGTAGCTCCATTTCTGCTTTAGTGGGTGATATACCTGAAAAATATTGTGACCCAGGTCCATGCATGGTTACTATCACTATAGATAGTGTGAAATTTTTTAACTGCATGTGTGATTTAGGAGCGTGTGTTAGTATAATGTCATTATCTGTATATGATGCTTTGAGGCTCCCTCCCTTAAAAAGGTCGGTAGCACGTTTTGTTTTGGCAGATAAAAGCATTATCTCTGTGGTTGAAATTGCTGAGCACGTGCTGGTGATCATTAAGGGGCTCACATTTCCTATTGACTTCTATATTTTGGAGATGCCCCCTAATGACTCAGGAAGACCATCATCCATCCTGCTTGGAAGACCATTTCTGAAGACTTCAAAGTTCAAGTTGGATGCATTCTCAAGAACTTACTCCTTTGAGGTAGATGGTAGAGCAGTGAGCTTCAACTTGGATGAAGCCAAAAAGAACCCCCTGGAAGATCATTCCATCTTCCAGTGCGACATCATTAATGAGACAGTAGCTACAGTTCACCAAGAAAAAGTAGAAGAGATGCACATGGAGCAAGATCCAAGTAATGAAACTATAGTTGAAGGTCACCAAGAAGAAATGGAAAAGAAGCACATGGAGCAAGGTCCAAGTGTGGGGAAACCCTCTGAACACAATAAGGACACTTTGCCATCATCACTAGCTCCAGATGATCCAGTGCCTAGCCATGAGCAGAAACTGGAGTTGAAGCCCCTTCCACCCCACCTCAAGTATGCTTACCTTGAGGATAATCAGAAGCTCCCAGTTATCATTGCAAGGGAACTCACTTCCCAACAGGAGGAGCAGTTGCTTAGTGTGCTGAGAAGACACAAGAAAGTAATTGGGTGGAGTTTGTCAGATATAGTAGGCGTCAGCCCTCAAGTTTGTGAGCACAGGATATTTTTAGAAGAAGGAGCAAGGCCTGTCCGTCAACCTCAAAGGCGGTTGAATCCTACCATCTTAGAAGTTGTCAAGAAGGAAGTGACCAGACTGCTGGAAGCTGATATTATCTATCCCATCTCAGATAGCGAATGGGTCAGTCCAGTACAAGTGGTGCCCAAGAAGTCTGGAGTCACAACAGTGAAGAATGAGCATGGAGAGCTCCTGACAACTAGAGTGCAGAATTCATGGAGAGTTTGCATTGATTACAGGCGCCTCAACCAAGCTACTCGCAAGGATTATTACCCCTTGCCATTTATTGATCAGATGCTTGATCGCCTGTCAAGTAAATCACATTACTGCTTTTTAGATGGTTATACAGGCTATTTTCAAATTTATATAGCTCCTAAAGATCAGGAGAAGACTAATTTTACATGTCCCTTTGGAATGTATGCATACAAGATGATGCCTTTTGGCTTGTGTAATGCACTGGCTACTTTCCAAAGGTGCATGATGAGAATTTTCTTTGATCTTATTGAGAGCTGTATGGAAGTTTTCATGGATGATTTTAGCGTATATGGTGATTCATTTAACCTTTACTTGGATAGTTTAGCTAGAGTATTAGACAGGTGTGTTAGTTCAAACCTTGTATTGAATTTTGAAAAGTGTCATTTTATGGTTAAACAGTGTATTGTTCTAGGACATGTTGTTTCTAATACTGGTATTTCTGTAGATCCAGCAAAGGTCGATGTGATTTCTAGTTTATCTTACCCCTCTTCCGTAAGGGAAGTCCATTCGTTCCTTGGTCATACAGGTTTCTACCGGAGATTTATCAAGGACTTCAGTAAGGTAGCATTACCTTTATCCAGACTACTGCAGAAGGATGTTGAGTTCGAGCTGAATGCGGACTGCAAGGAGGTGTTTGATAAGCTAAAGCTTGCCTTGACTCAAGCTCTGATTGTGAGAGGACCCGACTGGAACCAACCTTTTAAGATTATGTGTGATGCCTCCAACCATGCAGTAGGAGCAGCGCTAGCTCAGTACAAAGGTAAGGATCCTTTCGTAATTGCTTATGCTTCTAAGACCTTAGACGCTGCTCAGTCTAATTACACTACCACTGAAAAAGAGCTTCTGGCTATTGTTTTTACTATGGATAAATTCCGAGCCTATTTACTTGGTACCAAGGTGGTAGTGTACTCAGACCATGCAGCTCTAAATTATTTATTAGCTAAAAAAGAGTCCAAACCAAGGCTAATACGTTGGATATTGTTGCTGCAAGAATTTGATTTAGAAATTAAGGATAGGAGTGGTTCCCAGAATTTAGTGACAGACCACTTGAGTCGCTTTGAGCACATTAAGGATGACTCCACTCCTATCAATGATGCTTTTCCATTAGATAGCTTGCACGCAATATCTGAAGTAGTTCCTTGGTATGCTCCTATAGCTAATTATTTAGTCAGTCATACCTTCCCTCCCAATTTTACCAAGCATCAAAGGGACAAGCTGAAAAGCGAGTCCAAATTTTATATATGGGATGACCCATATTTATGGAGGTATGGTGCTGACCAGATAATTAGAAGGTGTGTGCCTCAATCAGAATTCCAGTCCATTTTAGAGGCCTGCCACTCCTCTGAGAGTGGTGGACATTTTAGCCCTCAAAGAACAGCTAGAAAAATTTTAGACTGTGGATTCTGGTGGCCCACTCTTTTTAAAGATGCTACTGCCTTCTGTAAATCTTGTTTTCCATGCCAAAGGTTTGGTAATATATCCAAGAGGGATGAGATGCCCCAACAGCTTATGCTATTCTGTGAAATTTTTTATGTCTGGGGCATTGACTTCATGGGTCCATTCCCAAACTCTGGTGGTTTCTTATATATACTATTAGCTGTAGATTATGTTTCTAAATGGCCGGTACTGATGATGCTAACACTGTTGTCTCCTTTGTTAGAAACCATATTATCTGTCGCTTTGGATCACCACGAGCAATCGTGAGTGATCAAGGCACTCACTTTTGTAACAGGAGATTAGCAAGTCTACTGAAGAAGCATGGGATTGTTCACAAAGTAGCAACAACCTACCATCCTTTGACCAATGGGCAAGCCGAGGTGTCTAACAGAGAGATCAAGCGCATTCTGAAGAAGATAGTCAAGCCTCATAGGAAGGACTGGGGCACCAGACTCATTGATGCGCTCTGGGCGTATCGAACAGCGTACAAAGCACCCATCGGGATGAGTCCCTTCTACTTAGTGTACGAAAAGGCTTGTCACCTCCCAGTGGAGGTAGAACACAAGGCTTTCTGGGCTGTAAAGGAATACAACATGGGATTTGTGAAAGCTGGTACTGAAAGGAAGCTGCAACTGGCAGAACTAGAGACCCTTCGACTCGAGGCATATGACAACTCTAGACTATATAAGGAGAAGGTGAAGGCTGTGCATGACAAGCATATCAAAAGAAGAGAGTTTAGACCTGGAGAGCTGGTTCTTCTTTACAACTCCAGGCTGCGGCTCATGCCAGGAAAGCTGAGATCCAGATGGGAAGGCCCCTATAGAGTAGAGAAGACAGAGCCATACGGAGTCTTCCATCTGAGTCATCCTTCAAGTTCCATCTGAGTCTTCCATCTATCATGGTGAGAAGATGAAGGACAATAAGGAGCTAGAGGTCTTCCTCTTGGAAGATCCACCAACAGAAGTAGATTGAGCTTGTGAACCGTCCAACTTAAGGACGTAAAAGCAAAGTGCTTGGGTGGGAGACAACCCACCATGGTATGATTGTTCTGTTTTCATTCCTAGTTTAATTTTCTTTTGTTTTTCCATAGTGTTCATTCATAATTTTTGCATATTCATCTGCATGCTGCATCTTGCATTCTGCATAAAAAAAAAAGCACACGACGCGCAAGCGTCGCTGACGCGTACGCGTCATATGTGTGTGTAAAAAATAAAATTTAACAGAGAGTTGGGCAGGAGTAGTGCTGGTGGTGTGCCTGGCACACAAGCAAGTCCACGCGTATGCATCCCTCACGCATACGCATCGCTTGCGTTTTCACCAGTCCACGCGTACGCGTCCCCCACGCGTACGCGTGACCCTGTAAATCGGCGAAAATGGGTGTATGGCCAGAGAGTTATGATGGTGTGGGGTCGGAACTGTGCTGGGAGCACAAGCCCTATCACACGTACGTGTCCCTGATGTGTACGCGTCGTTTTCTCACCAAGGCCATCCACGCGTGCACGTCCCTGACGCGCACGCGTCGTATACAATGTTGGCACATGTGCGTATCAAACAGAGAGTTGTACGCGCGGGAGGCTGCCTTCACGCCAATCGCACAACCCATATCATGCGTACGCATCCCCGACGCGTATGCGTTGTCTGAAAATAGCACAATTCATGCGTACGCGTGATGCACGCGTACGCGTCGCATGCGACGCACAATTTATCCACTTCAGTGCCTGATTTCAAATCTTCCCCCCCCCAATCCTAATTCTTTTCAATCCTAATTATTTCTTCCTTCTTTCTTTCTTCTTCTTTATTCTTTCTTATTTTCTACTACTTTCTTCCCTCCTTTTTCATCTTCTTCATCAAGGTTCTTTTCTTCCTCCCATCTACTCTTTCATTATTGCATTTATTTAGGTTTCTTTCTTCTCTATCTTTCTTTTAGCTTACTTATTTATGGTTTCTTTTTCTTTTCTTTTTCATGCATTCTTATGTTGGTATTGGAGTTTTATTTGGATATAATCTTATTATCCTAAAGCTTGTGGTTATTATATGGAATGATTTGACAATTGATACTTTAATTTGGCTCTCATATACATTTGGATTATATTATTTTCATTCATATTCTATCTTGCTCACCAAGTGTTTGTGAAAAATCCGTTATGGCATCTTGAACTCTATTTTGTTCTACTCTTTTACTTGAATGCCTCTTTTTCACAACCCTTGCACTCCACATGTATTTGGGATTATCATTCACAATTATCATCAGACAAATACTCTCTATATTGGCACATTTAATTTTTTATGCTTTAGTTATGCTTCTCATGCCTATTCCTTGCATGCTTTCACCTCTTGCATCTATTTATTAATTATGAATTGCCTTATTGCTCTTAATTGATGTCTTACCTACATGTTGTAGCTACCATGTATTTGAGCTAACATCTTTCCTTTGGCATTCATTATCACTTGGAATTTTCTCCCTTCCGGTTTTGGTTATCTATATTTCACATTCCTCATTTTTCTTCTTCCTTAGGCATGGGTACCAAGAAAGTAAAGAGAAGGCCACTGACAAGCCACTGGCTAGGAGAGGAACCAAGAGAACACTGTCAAACGCACTTCCACCTACCAGTGTCAAGCTGCCAACAAAGCAGGTGAAGAGGATCATTAAAGTTGATGAATCAGAGAAAGCCTTTCCCGCCCGAGACTCCACACGGTTTGCTAACCGTTATTGCGAATAGATGTTCCCCATCCTAGCTGAGAGGAACTACAACAATGAGCATCTACTCATTGTTCCAACACACTTTGTTGATTTTGTGGAGCCCCGAATTGAGAGGAGATAGTGAGGATTTTTGAGGCGGTAGCCGCGAGAGGCCAACTTATTATGGGTAGTTGAATTCTACTCAAACTTCTACTTGCCCACTCTGCAGACTGTCTTCGTCCGTCAACAACCGGTCCCTGTCTCCGAGAGTGCCATACAGAGAGCACTAGACCTTCCACCTAGTCCTGAGGGATGGGATGCATATCAAGAAGCATCTCGTAAGTGTCAGATGTATCAGTTCGACTGGGATAGCGTACTTGGAGTTATAGCCCAACCTGGCAGCAAATGGATCTACGAGCAGCATCGTTCAAAACCCAAGAGCATCTTAGCCCAGTCACTCACCCTGGAGGCTCGCGTGTGGGCACAAATTATGTCCCACTATGTTTTTTCGAGCACTCACGAGTCGACCTTCACAGCAGACATAGCTGTCCTCATCTGGTGCATCCTGACAGAGCAACCACTCAACCTGCCCTGACACATCCGGCAAGCCATATGACACGTACAGATAGCGGGTAATCTGCCTTTCCCCGCCTTGGTCTCAGATTTAGTCTTTGCAGCAGGTGTATCCTCTCGGGCAGGCGACACGAAGGTCATGATCCCTAGGGCCGACCAGTATGTCCCGAATGGGAAGTATATCAGGCCACCAGTTCCCTCTGCGAGCCGGCCTGCAGGCCCATCTTTGGATACTCCTCCTACTTCTACTCCACCATCATCCACACCACAAGCACCATCGATCCATCAGATGTTCCTACAGATCCTTGAGAGGTTCGACCGGCAAGACCGGCAAATGGAGCAAATGGAGCGCTGTAACAAGCGCAGATACAACTATCTGAAGGCACTCATAGCTGGTACTCACCCACCTCCAGAATAGAAGGACACCCTAGACTCCCCTTCCTCCAGTAGCACAGGAAGCCAAGGCGAACCAGACACTGGAGGCAATGCTTCCAGCCTTCCCTTGCTCCTTACTGATGGCACGGAGGACCGTGCCAAACCTTAAGTGTGGGGATGTCAGTCTTTGACTTCCGGAGGTAAGCTCTTTCTCTCTCTTAACACCAACATTTGACTTTTTCCTTTGTTAGATAGGATAGATTGCATGTTAATAATTGTCTGCATGTATGTTTTGCTTGGTTAAAGTAATGAGTTTCCTTTTAAGACCCTTTTTATAGCATTTCACTAATTTAAATTGATAATTTGTGTTAAACTTATTTGAAGACTGTAAATTGGAACATGAATTATAGCTAAGAACACACAAACCTGTGAGATTTGAGCTTAATCACATGGTTACACTATTTAACCATAACATTCCATTCTTGTATGTTTTCTTCTCTATGATTGCAATCTATATTTTGTTCCATTCTATATGTCCATTGTTTAGTGTATTTACATGCTTGCATATGATTGAGGCAATCATTTGTTATTAGCTCACTTATCCCAAATAGCCTACCCTTTCAATTACCTTTGTTTGCCACTTTGAGCCTTTTAATCCCCTTTTGTTCTATATTTTACTACATCACTAGCCTTAAGCGGAAACATAATTAATTACCCCAAATTGAATCTTTGGTTATCTTAAGATAGAGATTGTGTATCAATTAAGTGTGGGGAACTGTGGGAACTTGGATTGATAAGAAAGTGTTGAATTCTATTGACAAGATATTGGGAATTTGGGTACCTACTCATGTGAGACCAAAAAATGTAAAACTCATGTGCATTGATATGTTATGTTTGCTTTTATGATTTAAAAAAAAAACCAAAAATATTCAAACAAATAAATAAATAGATAAATAAATAAGGGGACAAAATTACCCCAGTGTTAAGTTTAATAAAAGATCAATGCATATGTAGTGAAATTAAAAGGAAAACTTGGATACATGACTATGTGATGCAAAAGTGAGAATTATGGGTAGCTAGGCATGAATTTAGAGTTACATAGAGTGTGTGCGTTAGGTGAGAGCTTAGGTTAATCAAAGATTCATATTATAGCTCACTTGGCCATACATATATCCTCACCCTTACCTTAGTCCCATTACAACCTTGAAAAGACCTCATGATGTTTGCATTGGTGTACTAAATTTTTGTTGATTGGTTAGATGAAGAACAAAGTCTAGAGAGCATGACTAGAGAAAAGTAGAGTGATTAACCCTAGACACTTGATAGATTAGAGTGCATATACACTACCAGTGAGGGTTCAATGCTTGACTCTATATTCCCTGCTTTCATGAGCTATCTTCTTACAAGTTTACTTGTCTTTTATTGTATGATTTGAATTAGTGGAATCTGGTTTATGCTTGCTTGAAGGAACTTATTTACTTTTGACCAAGTAGACAAAATCATCTTAGCATATAGTTGCATTCATAGGTTGCATCTCATGAGTCTTACTTTCCCCCATTCATTCTTTATATCTCCTTGAGCTTAGCATGAGGACATGCTAATGTTTAAGTGTGGGGAGATTGATAAACCACTATTTTATGGTTTATCTTGTGCTCAATTGAGTGATTTTTATCAAGTCTTTGAACACTTATTCATACTATTTGCATGATTTTACAATTCCTTTCCAATTTTGTTATATGATTGAAAACTTGCTTCCTAAGCCTTTAAATTATGTATTTTTAATTCCCCTTTATACCATTCGATGCCGTGATCTGTGCGTTAAGTGTTTTTAGGCTTTATAGGGCAGGAATGGCTTAAAAAATGGAGAGGAAGCTTGCAAAAATGGAAGGAGCACAAGAAATAAAGGAGATGACCAGTGAGGAGCGAGGTGCACGCATGACTCACGCGTGCGCGTGAATCAGAGTTCGCACAGCGACGCGTGCGCGTGCCTGACGCGTATGCTAGATACGCGAAAGTGACTAGCGACGTGTACGCGTGACTAACGCGTACGCGTGACAAGCACGACCTGCAGAAATCGCAAAAAATGCTGGGGGAGAATTTGGGCCAAGTTTGGACCCAGTTTCCAGCCCAGAAACACAGACTAGAGCCAGGGGACAAGCAGAGACTCAACACACATTCTCATTCGCATAGTTTTTAGTTTTTAGATTGGAATCTTGGAGAGAAATCACTCTTCCTAAGCAGAGACTCTAGGTTATCTACACACTCATAGTTTTTATAGTTTTATGCTTTTGCTTTGGATATTGAGAAAAATCACTACCTCTAATGAAGTTGCTATTATTCTAGTTTGTTTTCTTATTCCTTTACTCTTTTGATTACTTATTAACCCTGTTCAGATACGTATGTTGCATTTTCAGATTTATTAATGCAAAGAACTATTTTTACTTTTAATTAATTATCAGTTCCTATTTTATTTAATTTATCATGTCTTCTTATATTTCTGTGAACGTTATATTCATGTCAATGGAGTAGACTTCCAACTTGACTTGGGGTTGATTAAAAGGAGCTTGAGTTGGAATGCTCAAGTGATTAGTTAAATTGGAAGTTGTTGGCTAATTCTTTATTTACTAACGCTAATCCTTCCATAAGGAGAGGATTAGGACTTGCGAATAAGAGTTAGCTCAATCACTTGACTTTCCTTTATTTAGTAAGGGTTAACTAAGTGAAAACAACAACCTCTTGATACTACACTTGAGAGAATTCCAACAAGGATAGAACTTCCAATTAATCATTCCCCCGGTCAAGGCTTTTCAATCGATTATATAGATTCTCTTGTTAATTTTCATTGCCTTAATTTACAATTATTTATTTTTCCGTTCTCCAACTCTTAAAATTCCTCGGAAAACTCCTGATTAATAAAATAGCACCCTTTTGTCAACTCGTTGGAAGATGACCTGGGATTCCTACTCCCAGTATTTTTATTCTAAATTTGTGACAACCTTTCTAAATTGATAAGCGGATTTTCTGTTGATTAAGAACTGTACTTGCAACGCTGTTCTTATCATAATTTCTTAATTGGCTAATTTCCGCCTCCATCACTTATATTTGTTTCATTAAGTATTTTTGTTAATTTTTCCATAAGCATATTTTCCTTTTGTTCTAAGTATTCTAAAAAAAAGAAAAAAAAGAGAGCATCCCACGCGTAAGCGTCATCGACGCACACGCGTCATAAGGGATGCTAGCACTCTCCGATACATTTTCCCGAGAGTTGTGCTAAAACTATGCGGGTGCGGTGCCTGGCACACAACCCACCCCACGTGTACGCGTCATCAGCAATTTTTGCATCTCACGCATGTACGTGAGCGACGCGCACGCGTCGTATGTCATTTCGGCGCACTGTGGTACAAAAACCCGAGAGTTGTGCAGGTGCTATGCTGGAATCGTGCGTCTGGCACGACGAGTGGTCACGCGTACATGTGACCGACGCTAACGCGTCACTGAGATTTCTGCTTACCCAAGTGTATGCGTGGACGATGTGCACGCGTCACAGGGCGAATCCAATTGAATCAACACGCCGCCCAGACCCCCCTTCTTTTTTAATCCCTCTTTTCTTTTTCTAATCCTACTTCTTCTTTCTTCTTTCTTTCTTTTTACTTCTTCCTTCTTTCTTTCTCCCCTCCACCACCACCGTCGGACCACCACCTCCGGCAGCCACAATTTTCTTTCCTTTTCTTTCTCTCTTCCTACCCCTCTTCTCTCATTCTTACTCCCATTTATTTCCCCCTTTCCATCTTCTTTCAAGGTTTCTTTTCTTACTTTCTTCTACGCTTTAATTATTCTTTTGTTTTTTCCATTCAAATATTTTAATTATTTTCAATTGTATTTTAATTTTGTTATTTGTAATTTCTTTTTATTTCTTTTTTCTTCTTGCATTTTTATTTTGGTGTTGAAATTTTATTTGGTGGATTATTTTGATAATTCTTCGCTTGTTCGTGTTATGAGGTGTACTTTGACAATTAACATTCTATTTTAGGGTCTACTATACTCTTAGATTGACTACCTTACTTTTTTATTTTTACTGGCATGCTTTTATCCCTCTTGTATTTAGTGTTAGTGATATGCCTTCATGCTTTTATTGATGTCTTACACGCATGTTGTAGCTACCATGTATTTAAGATACTTTGTTTCTCTTTGGCATACATTATCACTTGCTTTTTTTTGCTTCCGGTGTTTATTTTTCTAAGTTTAATATTCCTTATTTTTCTCCCTTTTAAGGATGCCCATCAAGAGAGGAAAAGAGAAGGCTTCTAACAAGACACCGGTGAAGAAGGAAACTAAAAGAGCACCGGCTAAGGCGCAACCACCCTCAACAGTTAAGCCACATACTAAGCGGGTAAAGAGGACTATTAGAGTTGATGAAGCAGAGAAGGAATTTTCTGCTCGGGACTCCGCATGATTCACTAACCGCTATTGTGAGCGGATGTTCCCCATCTTAGTAGAGAGGAACTACTACAATGAGCACCTCCTCATTCTTCCAGAGCACTTTGTTGAATTTGTGGTGCCCCACATTGAAAGGAGACAGTGGGGTTTCTTAAAGAGGCAGCCGCGAGAAGTTAATCTCTCTTGGGTAGTTGAATTCTATGAAGACTATCACTCGCCTACCCTTCAGTCAGTCTTTGTGCGCCAAAAGCAAGTCCTTATCTCAAAAGCTGCTATTCAGAAAGCACTCGATCTTTTACCTAGTCTAGATGGGATGGATGCCTATTGATGCACCACTATTTCGTGGTACATTTTGTACTTAATTGAGTAGATTTTATCTACTAAACTCACACTTATTCATATAATTCACATGTTTTACATTTTCCTTCCTAACTTTGTGCTATGATTGAAAACATGCTTCTTTGGGGGGAGGTATCTCCAGTGGCAGCCTTGCCACTGTATGCTTCACTCTCTTGGGCTCCTCTTTGATGATCTCCACCTCTTGACAAGCTTCTACAACATTAACCTCTTCCTCTAGTTCAATGGGAGAGGGTTCAATTGTAGGCAGAAACTCATTAATTATTGAACCGATCTCATGATCAACCTCCTCAAAGTCTTCAACCATGATATGCCTTAGAGGTTTGATGAGCGGATAATTTATACGCTTTTTGGCATTGTTTTTAGTATGTTTTTAGTATATTTTAATTATTTTTTATTATATTTTTATTATTTTTTAATTAAAATTCACTTTTCTGGACTTTACTATGAGTTTGTGTGTTTTTCTGTGATTTCAGGTATTTTCTGGCTGAAATTGAGGGACCTGAGCAAAAATTTGATTCAGAGGCTGAAAAAGGACCACAGATGCTGTTGGATTCTGACCTTCCTGCACTCAAAATAGATTTTCTGGAGCTACAGAAGCCCAATTAGTGCGCTCTCAATTGAGTTGGAAAGTAGACATCCTGGGCTTTCCAGAAATATATAATAGTCCATACTTTGCCCGAGATTTGATGGCCTAAACAGGCGTTCCAATTAAGCTCAAGAATTCTGGCATTTAACTCAAAAACTGGCACAAAAGCTGGAGTTAAACGCCCAAACTGGCACAAAAGTTGGCGTTTAACTCCAAGAAAAGTCTCTACACATGGAAGCTTTAATGCTCAGCCCAAGCACACACCAAGTGGGCCCGGAAGAAGATTTCTGCATTAATTACTTATTTCTGTAACCCTAGGCTACTAGTTTTCTATAAATAGGACCTTTTGCTATTGTATTTTCAGACTTTGATAGACCTTTTCACGTTTGGGGGCTGGCCTCACGGCCATGCCTAGACTCTTTTCTTCTTATGTATTTTCAACGGTGGAGTTTCTACACACCATAGATTAAGGTGTGGAGCTCTACTGTTCTTCATGAATTAATACAAGTACTATTATTTTTCTATTCAACTCAAGTCTATTTCTTCTCCAAGATATTCATTCGCACCCAAGAACATGATGAAGTGATGATTATGTGACACTCATCACTAATCTCACCTATGAACGCGTGACTGACAACCACTTCCGTTCTACATGCAAAGAAGCTTGAATGCGTATCTCTTGGGTTTCTAATCTAAGATTGGAACCTTCGTGGTATAGGCTAGAATTATTGGCGGCCATTCCTGAGATCCGGAACGTCTAAACCTTGTCTGTGGTATTGTGACAGCGCATTTGGAACGTTTTCACTGAGAGGACAGGAAGTAGCCATTGACAACGGTGATGCCCAACATAAAGCTTGCCATGGAAAGGAGTATGAATGATTGGAAGAAGGCAATAGGAAAGCAGAGGTTCAGGAGGAACAAAGCATCTTCATACGCTTATCTGAAATTCCAACCAAAGAATTACATAAGTATCTCTATCTTTATTTTATGTTTTATTCACCTTTTAATTATCAATTCTCCATCACCATCTGAATTCGCCTGACTGAGATTTACAAGGTGACCATAGCTTGCTTCAAGCCGACAGTCTTCGTGGGATCGACTCTTTCTCACGTAAGGTTTATTACTTGGACGACCCAGTGCACTTGCTGGTTAGTTGTGTGGAATTGTGACAAAGTGTGATTCACGTTTAAGAGCTCCAACTCCTTTAGCACCATTGTTGATGATCACAATTTCGCATACCAAGTTTTTGGCGCCGTTGCCGGAGATTGTTCGAGTTTGGACAACTGACGGTTCATTTTGTTGCTTAGAGTCTAATCTTTTTAGACTGAAGCTTTAGACTAACATTGCATGATTCCTGGAATTCTTATTAAAAGTTTTGAATCCCTTTATTTTCTTTTCCATATAAGTTTCGAAAATCACAAAAAAATTGATAAAATCATAAAAATCAAAAATATTTTATGTTTCTTGTTTGAGTCTAGTATCATTTTTAAGTTTGTTGTCAATTGCATTCTTCCTGCATTTTTCGAAAACATGCAATATGTTCTTCATTAATCTTCAAGTTGTTCTTGATGATTTCCTTGCTCTGATCTTTAAATTCTCTTGTTTTGTGTGTTTCGTTGTTTCTCATATGCATTCTCAATTTGTTAGTGTCTCCTATATGAAAATTTTTAAGTTTGGTGTCCTGCATGAATTGTTT
Organism: Arachis ipaensis; assembly: GCF_000816755.2. NCBI lineage: Eukaryota > Viridiplantae > Streptophyta > Magnoliopsida > Fabales > Fabaceae > Arachis > Arachis ipaensis. The sequence continues at coordinate 120,171,146 of NC_029793.2, forward strand.
ATTTGATCTTAGTTGCAATTTTTATTGTTTCTCATCATTAAAAATTCAAAAATATTTTCAAAATTATGTCTTTTCAAGTCAATAATACAGAGAATTGAAGATTCAGAACATTCAGCAGAGGAATCAAACAGAAAAAGCTGGGCGTTCAAAACACCCAGTGAAGAAGGAAAACTGGCGTTTAAACGCCAGCCAGGGTACCTGGCTGGGCGTTTAACGCCAGGATGACACTAGAGGGAAGATTTTGTTTTTAATTCAAAATTTTTTCAAATCTTCATAATTTTTCAAAATCAAATCTTTTCAAATGATATCCTTTCAAAATCAATTTCTTTCCATTTTTTTATTTATTACTATTTTCGAAAATCCTTGCTATAATTAGTAATTTAATTCAAAATTTTCAAGTTGTTACTTGCCTATTAAGAAAGGATCAAATTTTAAATTCTAGAATCATATCTTCATATTTCTTGTTAGTCAAGTAATCAACTTTAATTTTAAAAACTTTCTTTTTTAAATTGATTTTCAATCATATCTTCTCAATCATATCTTTTCAATCACATCTTTTTCAAAATTAATTTTCAATCATATCTTTTTAATTTCTAATTTCAAAATCTTTTCAAAAATCACTTAATTTCTTTCCTAATCTTAATTTTCGAAAATCTCAATCAAATTTTCAAAATTTCTTTTTATTATTTCAAAATCTTTTTAATTTATTTTCGAAAATTCTTTCCCTCTTCTCACATCCTTCTATTTAAAGGACTAACACTCCTCCTCAAGGTACAATTCGAACTCCCTCCTTCTTTATATGTTCGAATTCTCTTCTATCTACCTCCTCCTTCTATTCTTCTTTTCCTCTGACACCTCAAGGAATCTCTCTGTGACATAGAGGATTTTCTACTTTCTTGTTCTCTTCTCTTTCATATGAGCAGGAACAAAGATAAAGGCATACTTGTTCAAGCTGATCTTGAACCAGAAAGGACCTTGAAGAGAAAATTAAGAGAAGCTAAAGCACAATTCTCTCTAGAGGGCCTGACAGAGCTTTTCAAAGAAGAAGAAACCATGGCAGCCGAAAACAACAATGCCAATAATGCAAGAAAGGTGCTTGGTGACTTTACTGCACCTACTCCCGATTTCTATGGGAGAAGCATCTTAATCCCTGCCATTGGAGCAAACAACTTTGAGCTTAAGCCTCAATTAGTTTCTCTAATGCAACAGAATTGCAAGTTTCATGGACTTCCATTGGAAGATCCTCATCAGTTCTTAGCTGAATTCTTGCAAATCTGTGACACTGTCAAGACCAATGGGGTTGACCCTGAAGTCTACAGACTTATGCTTTTTCCTTTTGCTGTAAGAGACAGAGCTAGGACATGGTTAGATTCACAACCTAAAGAAAGCCTGAACTCTTGGGAAAAGCTAGTTAATGCCTTCTTGGCAAAGTTCTTTCTACCTCAAAAATTGAGTAAGCTTAGAGTGAAAGACCAAACCTTCAGACAGAAGGAAAGTGAGTCCTTCTATGAAGCTTGGGAAAGATACAAGCAACTGATCAGAAGATGTCCTTCTGACATGCTTTCTGAATGGAGCATCATAGGAATTTTCTATGATGGTCTGTCTGAACTATCCAAGATGTCATTGGATAGCTCTGCTGGAGGATCTCTTTATCTGAAGAAGACGCCTGCAGAAGCTCAGGAACTCATTGAAATGGTTTCAAATAACCAATTCATGTACACTTCTGATAGGAATCCTGTGAATAATGGGATAGCTCAGAAGAAAGGAGTTCTTGAGATTGATACTCTAAAGGCCATATTGGCTCAGAATAAAATATTGACCCAACAAGTCAATATGATTTTTCAGAGTCTGTCTGGAATGCAAGCAGCAACAGGCAATACTAAGGAAGCTTCCTCTAAAGAAGAAGCTTATGATCCTGAGAACCCAGTAATGGAAGAGGTGAATTTTACATGGGAGAACCCTATGGAAACACCTATAATCCTTCATGGAGAAATCATCCAAATCTCTTATGGAAGGATCAACAGAGACCTCAACAAGGTTTCAACAACAATAATGGTGGAAGAAACAGGTTTAGCAATAGCAAACCTTTTCCATCATCTTCTCAGCAACAGACAGAGAATTCTAAGCAAAGCCACTTTGACTTAGCAACCATTGTCTCTGATCTAATCAAAACAACTCAAAGTTTCATGACTGAAACAAGATCCTCCATTACAAATTTGGAGGCACAAGTAGGTCAGCTGAGTAAGAAAATTACTGAACTCCCTCCTAGTACTCTCCCAAGCAATACAGAAGAGAATCCAAGGAGAGAGTGCAAGGCCATAAACACGTCTCACATGGTCGAAGGAGGAAGAGGCAGTGATCTCCACTGAGGAAGACCTCAATGGACGCCCACTGGCCTCCAAGGAGTTCCCTAATGAGGAACCATGGAAATCTGAGGCTCACACTGAGACCATAGAGATTCCATTGAATTTACTTCTGCCATTCATGAGCTCTGATGAGTATTCTTCCTCTGAAGAGGATGAAGATGTTACTGAAGAGCAAGTTGCTAAGTACCTTGGAGCAATCATGAAGCTGAATGCCAAGTTGTTTGGTAATGAGACTTGGGAGGATGAACCTCCATTGCTCATTAAAGAACTGGATGACTTGACTAGGCAGAGATTATCTCTGAAGAGACAAGACCCTGGAAAGTTCACAATACCTTGTACCATAGGCACCATGACCTTTGAGAAGGCTCTATATGACCTGGGATCAAGTATAAACCTTATGCCTCTCTCTGTAATGGAGAAGCTAGGGATCATAGAGGTACAAGCTACAAGAATCTCACTAGAGATGGCAGACAATTCAAAGAAACAGGCTTATGGACTTGTAGAGGATGTCTTGGTAAAGGTTGAAGACCATTACATCCCTGCTGATTTCATAATCCTAGAGACTGGAAAGTGTATGGATGAATCCATCATCCTTGGCAGACCCTTCCTAGCCACAGCAAAAGTGGTGCACGAAATTGTGATCTCCAGGCTCGAACAAATCCTGGTAATGGCTCCAAAGTTTGGTGCTCTGATCTTAATTTATAATTGTCACAACTTCGATTCACCTAAGTAGTTCACCTCTGCTATTGCAGGGTTCTCAGGATCATAAGCTTCTTCTTCAGGAGAAGCCTCTTGAGTACTATTGGATGCAGCTTGCATTCCATTCAGACTCTGAGAAATCATATTGACTTGCTGAGTCAATATC